>NW_016808198.1:2734482-2742603 GCF_001698545.2 Rhinopithecus bieti
CCTCAGCCTCCGGAGTAGCTGGGACTACAGGTGTCCGCCACCTCGCCCGGCTAGTTTTTTTGTATTTTTTAGTAGAGAAGGGGTTTCACTGTGTTAGCCAGGATGGTCTCGATCTCCTGACCTCGTGATCTGCCCGTCTCGGCCTCCCAAAGTGCTGGGATTACAGGCTTGAGCCACCGCGCCCGGCCTCAACTACCCAATTTCATTGTTCACACTTTTTATTTTTCGCAAAACACTAGAACACATTTTAGTGAAGTTCTTTGCCACTTTATAACAAGGATTACCTTTTCTCCAATTTTCAATAACCTATTCCTATTTTTGTCTGAGACATCAAAAGAATGATCTTTAATATCGTGTTTATACCAAAATTATATTCGTGATTATATATGTTTTCATTAAGAAGTTGGAGGCTTTCTTTCTATCTTCTTTTCTTTCTGTGCCCCCATTAGAATCACCATTCATGGCCAATGTCCATCAACAGTCCCTCCTTGGCAATATGGGTTTTTTCTATCATGCACCTCAAAACTCTTACTGCCCTCTCTTATTACCCAGCACCAAAACTGCTTCCACATTTTAAGTATCTGTTACAGCAGCATTCCCTTCTCTGTAACAAAATCCATTTTGATGAACTCAGTCATGTTGGGAGTTAGGACTTCAACATATGAATTGGGGAAGGTGGGCACGATTCAGTCCATAATACATTTCAAATGCCAGATTAATAGAAAGCATGAGGCAGTTGTAATTGGTTATTCCAGAGTCCGCGCAAATAGCTGTCACCATGCTTAGAGACCATGTGTTAGATCTGTAGCACATGGGCCCCCATCGGTCCCTGCAGCAGGCAGAGTGAGCTGATGCTGGTGTGCTCTCCTTCGGACCTCCAGTTGGTTGTCATAGCCGTCCTTCACAACCACTCCCAACTTAGTAAAGATGAACCTGGAGGAGATTTGCTATCCCTGCTGTACAGAAGCACAAAATAACTAAGGTATCAGCAGTTTTATCAGTAGTCAACATGGAGTATCCCCCTAAAATGAGATACGAGAATGTTGAAAATGACACTCCTCTGACTTATGGAACCGTGATAGTTATAGAGCTGCCATAGTGGTCTGTAGTTCAGAAAAGACTGACTTCCCAGCTCTATATTTAGTAATTCCTTAAGCAGAAGGGCTCAGGTGTTTTCTCAAGTGAAGCAGAATCCTACATCTACTCCAGAGAATCTAAGATCCTAACCAGAGCTGGAATGATGTCAAATATAACTTTCTCTTTTCATGAGCAAAACACTTTGCGTGTATTTTAATTAATATTTTCAGCAAATTCTTACTTCATGGCACAAGAAAGTCAAATGGGATAAACTGCACATAATTTTACAGCTGGGGCCGAATCGTTTTGTCATTTCTGTGAGATATATTCCTTCAGAGCATAGTATACAGACATATAATTCTGATTATATTATTACTTTGTATCTTTCCGTAGCAGAAATAAATTAATTTCTTATAGGCTGGAGTATGGCTTTCAACTAGTATAAGAAATTCAAATAATTATTAACCAAACAGGAAACAGTTTCCAAATGGGTATATGAAAATTTAATAATATGTGAATTTAAATATTCTTTTATATATATAAATTAAGCATTCTTTCAATAATTTATCAGTCATTTAAGTAGATGCTACTATATAATGGGCCTTTTCAAATCTTATAATGTTTAGTTTCCACACTAAACATAACAAGCACGTGTTATATTTATCATACAGATAGTACACCTAATAATCAGGCTTATTATGTCTTTACAAAAGGTTTTACAAGCTTCAAAAATAATTATGCCAGGATCTGAATCTAGATCATTTTGGCTATTGGTGTCTATATTTCTTTTCTTATGCCTCTGAAAATGTATAGTCTCAGGTAAAATTAATAATACAAAAGAGTTATTTTGGGTATATGCTAACATTTTTATAAATTGCTTCCTTGAGAAAGGGAATACATAGTATTTGTAACAGAATTTTACAAAATCTCTAATTGCCACATAGCAATTACTTACATTTTATTTTTATTTATTTACTTATGCATTTATTTATTCATTTATTTATTTTTGACATGGAGTCTCACTCTGTTGCCCAGGCTGGAGTGCAGTGGTGTGGTATCAGCTCACTGCAACCTCCACCTCCCAGGTACATGAGCTTCTCCTGCCTCAGCCTCCTGAGTAACTGCGATTACAGGCACCCACCACCACGCCCAGCAAATTTTTTGTGTTTTTACTAGAGATGGAGTTTCACTGTGTTAGCAAGGATGGTCTCGAACTCCTGACCTTGTGATCCGCATGCCTCGGCCTCCCAAAGTGCTGGGATTACAGGCGTGAGCCACCGCACCCGGCCAGTTAGTTACATTTTATGTTGCTGAATAAGCAAAATTTATTTTTTAAGATCCACACAATTGTCTTCTAATAGTTTCTAATCATATGGACTTAGGCGAAAATCTCTGTGGTATAAGGCTCCAGTGTGGCTCCTATAATCCCTACCTTCTGGTGATAACACCTTTGTGCTTTTAAGTGTAGGCAGAAACTGAGTTACCTCTAACAGTAGCAAATGGCAAATATGAGACCATGTGATTATGTGAACATGATTACATTTCATGAGATTGTCATTGGTCTTTCTGGGAGACTCTCTGTCATTGGTTTTGAAGAAATAAATTACCACATGTTGTGCTGCTACTTGGAGAGGATCACAGCTTACAGAGTTGACTGTGGCCACCAGCTAACAGCTAGCAGGAAGCTGAGGCCCTCAGGGTAACAACCTTCCAGGTGCTTGATATATACTGTAGGGAACCGTATGAATGTGGAAGAGGATTATTCCCCAGCTGAGCTTCAGGTAAGACCATAGTCTTGGCTGCTACCTTGATTGCAGTCTTGTAAGACTCTGAAGCAGAAGAGTCAGCCAAATCCCATTCCAAATTCTAACCACACAAACCATAAAATAATTCATTTGTTTTGTTTAATCTTCAAATTTCAAAGTAATAATGCTGTGTCTCAATAGAGAAGTAATACAATATTATTTCTTACATTTATACTTTATCACACTTTATTACTGGCTATTTATATTATCACCTCCAGAAATTTTAATAAGAAATAATTTACATATACACATATACAATCATATATATGTCTTCACATGCCCACACAAACACAGCATATGTGCATATACAAACGTTTGACTCAGAGAGAGGTATATCTGGCACTTAATTAAAATATTTATTTCTAAATATGCATTTTAAAATGTATGTCTGGGCTAATTTTGTCTTTAAATATCTGCCCTTGGAAAATGAACTGCATTTTTATAAGTAATGAGAAATCTGGGTAAAGCTCTCCTAGAAGATTGGCCAAAAAGTATAAGGCCTGAGGCACTGCCAATTACTAGTTTACAGAAAATACTGGATGTAGAGGTCACCATTGTTATTACAAACTATGGAAATAAAAAAAATGTTTTAAAATTATTTTTGTGTGATGAAAGGTCAAAAGCTGAAGTAGGTGTTGCCATGGAAATAGTGTTTTGTTTACAACACTTGTCTTTTCTAGAACTCATCCATTAAACGGCAGGAGAGAACCACTTCAATCTTGACATTGTATTACACTCAGAGCTTTCATTACCAGAATAATATTTGTTCATTTTTCAACAAGAAGCATAAAATGTTCCATTGCTCATTTTGTCCATTTGTTTAACGACACTGGTGGGCTTGTTACTTAAATTAAATCCATCTAAAGAAAATGAAGGCCAGGCTTGGTGGCTCACTCCTGTAATCCCAGCACTTTGGGAGGACGAGACAGGCAGATCACGAGGTCAGGAGATCGAGACCATCCTGGCTAACACTGTGAAACTCCGTCTCTATTAAAAATGCAAAACAGTAGCCGGGTGTGGTGGCGGGCGCCTGTAGTCCCAACTACTCAGGAGGCTGAGGCAGGAGAATGGAGAGAACTCGGGAGGCGGAGGTTGCAGTGAGCCGAGATCACGCCACTGAACTCCAGCCCGGGCGACAGAGCGAGACTCCGTCTTAAAAAAAAAAAAAAAAAAAAAAAAAAAAGAAAAGAAAAGAAAATGAATACGTACTGGTTAATTCAACTGAACCCATGCAAATACACTACTGTGGCTCTAAACATTGGCAAATATAACAAACCCTCACTACCACACAGGGTGGAATATTACAGATAATGTTCTGCTTCACAACAAATGACGATGGTGCCAGAACTCTCATGTTCTTGTTTCTCCTACTTTCTGATAATTTGTGCTAATCAAGCTAGGATTGGCATTGCAGATGTAGCAATCAAACATTTTATTTCTTGCTTTCACAAAATCACTCTAGTCCGGGTGAGTTCCAGGGGATTTGGCTGCTACACAGGAATTAATTGAGTTTTCTTTTGTCTTCCGGTTCCGCAGTCGCAACACAAAGTCTCCTCATTGCCCTGGCAGAGGAACGAAATTCTGGAGGATTTTCTACTGACTCAAAGGGACACACATGATTTCTACTCACAGCCGTTTGGCTATGGCTTGTTTCATGGTCCTAGTTAATTGCAGGAACGTCAGGAGGAATAGGAAAGTGCGGGTTACATTTGTCAAGTGTTCTTAACCCTCTGACATCTATCATCCAGGTAAAAGTTTTCACTGATCTGTGCCCACAAACCAGGGGGAGTATTTTTTTAACCACCCACAAGCCTGTTCCTTTGGTCTGTTGTACTCTTGAATCTTCCGGTTCTCTTTTCTTTTCTTTACTTTTCTTTATTTTTATTTTTTGTATTCCCTAATATGAAATAAAATTATACGTTTTATAACTTTGTCAAATTCTGCATGCTCTTTCCTTACTTGAGCTTAGATTTCTTTTTTTTTTTTTTTGACCTAACAAGCCTGTACCATTTTAAAATTCAGTCCATGTTTCAGTGCCACTTAAACAGCAGTGCTCCTTTTATCCGCCAGTCCCTTGTTGCCATAATACTATATGTTAGGTGAAGATTTATTATATAATTTATCAGATTGAATAGTTCTCATGTACATTCCATATCTTTGTGTCTGTGTGTCTCTGTCTGCCTCTTTCTTTAACCTTCCCCTACTATAAAGAATACGGAATGTGAGTACCCATGATATAACTACCTTTGCTTCAAAAAGAATGTAGGTTACAGTATTTACAGTGTATTGTTGTATTAGTCAAACAGATTAGCATCGTGCTTATGCATATTTAAGTGCTCAATACATAGTACCTTTCATTACCATAAAAATAATATTGGGAAATAGAAGATATGATTACTTACAATGTATAGACTTGGTATATCACTTCTGTAACTTTTTACTTTTCATAGGGACTGTTAAATCGTATAATTCATTTGATTAGATAGTTTTTACAACATTAGAAAATGAAACATAACCACTACAATATTCTACATTTTTGATTACTTCGTTTTGACTCTTTGTCTCATGGGCAAGAGAAATAGTGTGAACTGAGGAATGGAATTATAACAAGAAATTCTATTTTGGTGAATAAGTTGAGGACTTCCTAGGGAAGCTATATTATGTGGAATAATTGCAAATAATAACAAGTAACTCCTTGATAAATTATTTTAAGCCTTTATTTGTTAGATTGCTGCATAGAGCTGTAAAAGCATCAACAACATATTTCCTCAAAATGTAGAGTTTACAAGTTTTCTGAGCTCCCTGATGTTTGCAATCTATTCCAGTCTCAATGTCCTCTAATTTTACATCAATCATCTAATGATCTAGATTGCCCATTGCTTGCAGCTATCTTTTCATGTTTTATTTGGTTAAAGGAAAATCAGCTTTACATTGTGAAAATGCATACTGTTAGCGAATTGTGAAATTGTGAGGAATTGTGCTGTAATTACTGAATATTGGCTCTCCACGAACATGTTGCTTAAACGTGGGAAGATCTGCCAGAGAAATTAAGTTTCTCTCCTCAGTTACAGCAACAATTGTGGAAATCAAGTGAGATGTGGAGCCATTTTTGATTGCCTTAAATGGTGCATTTATATATGCCAGCAAGAATCTATGCTTCTATGTAAATTGAAAAAGGGAAATGAAACAGTGTGTGGATGTGGACTCTCTCGGGTTGAATATAGGTGGATCAGCTCATACTTAACATCTGTTCAGGCTGGAAATGCAGAGGAAGTTTAATACATTTTCTCAATCATACTGATTTCCTGGGTGCCAAGGCAGAAAATCTAAAACATATGACTTCTGTTCACACTATGTGAGAACTATTTAGAACAAAGGTGATGATCCTGGAAGAAAATGTGGAGACACTATGTCAGGTGGCAGCACAGTTGGACTTCTTTGCTGCCAGCAATCAACAGCCCTTAAACGTCAACATTTCAAGGTTTTGTCGACCAGTGTACCAAGTAACCTCTAAAAGAATTTAAGAAGAAATAGAAAATAACACTAGATTATTTCTCAACATATCAAAAGAATATCAACATATGGCCTTGGATCCTTTTCATTCCCCATCCCTATAACTCAATACAAAATTATAATACATTTAATGTAGCGTTCCAATCCAGATAGTAGTTTGTGGAGTTAAATTTCAGATTCCCTTTTTGAAAATTTTCTTGCATTCATAAACACTTCAGCTACCCAGGACAGCATGTTGCTCTGGCATCAAAAGTGGGGAGTCACAAAGAAGGCAATTTATAAGTAATATATTTCTGTCAAAATTTTATGAAACAGAAGAAAATCATAAAACAAAATTAATACTAGAAGAAAGTCTTATCAAATTCTATATAATTATTTTCATCCATATACTTGGCCTCTAATTAGTTAAAAGGAAGATCATGCAATGCCCAGAGTTTTATCTTGTGGTTACTATTCAATTTAAATTATCATATTCCCCAAGATGTCCTTGTTTTAGTTGGTAAGACAGCAAGACAGTAGCTACAATTCAGTGGAATTAAGTACTTTGCCATATTCCATGAAATATACAAGGAGAGGTCAGAAGAAATACAATTGTTTTTGTCTGGGGGAATACAAAAAGTTATCACAGAGTTGGCATTTGAATTGGATATTGAAAGATGAATGGAAATGCACTAGCTGGAGATGAAAAGAATATAATGGACTGAGGGAAGGTCCTTTCCAAAAATCAAGAAAGCTTTAAAAGGCATGGGTATTTTATTATTATTATTATTATTTTAATTATACTTTATGTTCTAGGGTACATGTGCACAATGTGCAGGTTTGTTACATATGTATACATGTGCCATGTTGGTGTGCCACACCCATTAATTCATCATTTACATTAGGTATATCTAATAATGCTATCCCTCCACACTCCCCCCACCCTACAACAGGCCCCAGTGTGTGATGTTCCCCTTACTGTGTCCAAGTGATCTCATTGTTCAATTTCCACCCGTGAGTGAGAACATGTGGTTTTCTGTTCTTGCGATAGTTTGCTGAGAATGATGGCTTCTAGCTGCATCCATGTCCCTATAAATGACACAAACTCATCCTTTTTTTATGGATGCATAATATTCCATGGTGTATATGTGCCACATTTTCTTAATTCAGTCTGTCATTGATGGACATTTAGGTTAGTTCCAAGTCTTTGCTATTGTGAATAGTGCTGCAATAAACATACACGTGCATGTGTCTTTATAGCAGCATGATTTATAATCCTTTGGGTGTATACGTAGTAATGGAATGGCTGGGTCAAATGGTATTTCTAGTTCTAGATCCTTGAGGAATCACCACACTGTCTTCCACGATGGTTGAATTAGTTTACAGTCCCACTGACAGTGTAAGTGTTCCTATTTCTCCACATCCTCTCCAGCACCTGTTGTTTCCTGACTTTTGAATGATTGCCATTCTAACTGGTGTGAGATGGTATCTCATTGTGGTTTTGATTTGCATTTCTCTGATGGCGAGTGATGATGAGCAGTTTTCCATGTGTCTTTTGGCTGCATAAATGTCTTCTTTTGAGAAGTGTCTGTTCATATCTTTGCCCACTTTTTGATGGGGTTGTTTTTTTTCTTGTAAATTTGTTTGAGTTCTTTGTAGGTTCTGGATATTAGCCCTTTGTCAGATGAGTAGATTGCAAAAATGTTCTCCCATTCTGTAGGTTGCCTGTTCACTCTGATGGTAGTTT
>NW_016808198.1:2744619-2754420 GCF_001698545.2 Rhinopithecus bieti
ATTATGTACCCAGTAGTCATTCAGGAGCAGGTTGTTCAGTTTCCATGTAGTTGAGCGGTTTTGATTGAGTTTCTTAGTCCTGAGTTCTAGTTTGATTGCACTGTGGTCTGAGAGACAGTTTGTTATAATTTCTGTTCTTTTACATTTGCTGAGGAGTGCTTTACTTCCAATTATGTGGTCAATTTTGGAATAAGTGCGATGTGGTGCTGGAAAAATGTATATTCTGTTCATTTGGGGTGGAGAATTCTGTAGCTGTCTATTAGGTCCACTTGATGCAGAGTTGAGTTCAATTTCTGGATATCCTTGTTAACTTTCTGCCTCATTAATCTGTCTAATGTGGACAGTGGGGTATTAAAGTCTCCCAATATTATTGTTTCAGAGTCTAAGTCTCTTTGTAGGTCTCTAAGGACTTATTTTTTGAATCTGGGTGTTCCTGTATTGGGTCCATATATATTTAGGATAGTTAGCTGTTCTTGTTGAATTGATCCCTTTACCATTATGTAATGGCCTTCTTTGTCTCTTTTGATCTTTGATGGTTTAAAGTCTGTTTTATCAGAGACTAGGATTGCAACAGGCATGGGTATTTTAATAATTATCTTCTGTTGGAATTACATGTATGTTGAGTGCAGGAACAAAATTGAAAAAAAAAACAGTTATGGCTGAAAAGTTATATGGGAAATTATTGTCAAAGGCTATTGACATCGAACTAAGAAAATTACATTTACCTAAAAGGCCTATGATCTTTAAAGTGGATGCAAGACTAGTTCCTCTTCCCCATTCTTATGTTTTCCATATTTTCCTCCTCCTTGTGAAAAACTCCACCACCATTGTCGACACTTCACTTTTTATACCATACTAATATGATACTTTTGCCCATGAGTAGAATGGATTAGAACATTCTCAGAAATACACTCAAAATAACTATGTATATTGTGTTGGAAATGGAAAACCATGAATAGATACCTTTATAGTAATAAATTAAATCTTAACAGGTGAGTTGCAGAGAACATGGTAGATTGTATAAAAGTGGCAAAGTGGAGTGGGGAAGTTTGTAATTTGTAAGCAATACTCTAAATATCTCCGTTTAGTAATCATCCTCTAGGTCTGGTAGGGTGGCTTAACTGGGTGATGCATTTCAGAAACATGGCTTACAGAAATCAGATATTTAAGCTAGTTACTTATAAGTAAAATACAACACAAAGATAAGGCAGCTATACATACACACAGAAGCTTCATAATTACAATTACATTTTAAAAAGTATAATGTTTTAAGTATTTAATTGACTGATAAAATTACATTAAAGAAAATGACTTACTTTAAAGACATGACTTATATGAACAGACTTGTAGTTACCTACTTAATATCAGATAAATTTGTCTAGTGAGCAAAGTTACAACATGAATTTTAATATATACATATTACATATGTATGTCTATCTATCCACTTTGAAACTATGTGAATATATTTAGCTTAAAAAAACAGGATAAAGAAAATCAGTCTATCAAAGAAAAGATTAATGATAGAAAATAAGAAATCCATAACACATATTAAAGGTTCCCTTCTCTGTTGTTATATTTTATGATTGCTTTTCATATTTACTGAAGAACCAAGTTAAAGTACTGGATCTGTAAGGGTGGGACATACTGACTATAAAGTTTAAGATTAAAATCAAGCAGAAAACCAAGTACTGCATGTTCTCGTGTATAAGTGGAAGCTAACCACTAGGTACACAGGAACACAAAGAGAGGAACGTTAAACACTGGGGACTCCAAAAGAAAGTTGGAAGGAAGGGGAGGGAGGGCTGACAAACTACCTATTTGATACTATGCTCACTACGTGAGTGACAAGATCAATTGCATCCCAAACTTCAGCATTATATAATATGCCCATATAACAATTCTGCACATGTACCCCTGAATGTAAAATAAAAGTAAGAATTATGAGAAAATAAAAATTAAGCAGGATTTTTCTAAAGGGATTTCAATTTGAAATGATCTTGAAATAACTTAATGAATAGCAGACATATAATAACCTAAATTAACAAGCAATGACAACAAAGAAATATTAATTATACATTATTTTAACCAAACAGAGAGTTCACCTGTTTTGAGGTAGGCAGAAATTAGCTAAATTCTGTTTTGTGGGGCTTTTTTTTCCTCCACAAAAAAGGCAAATTCTCAAGGCTATAAGTAGACCTCTGTTATTTTCAATGTATTTAAAATATTAAATCGATGTTGTATTTTACAGTAATCTTGTAGTCTTTAAATTATTTTAATTCTAGGAAAAATGACATATGACTTTTTAAAAATTTTATCAATTATTTGTTTTGGGTTTAATCTAAATATTCCATAAAATACCTAGGACCAAAATGTTCTAATACTGAACCAAAATAAGGCTCAATAAACAATAATAGTGCTCAAGATATGGAAGTGCCAGGTGACTACTATCAGGACTTGATTACTAGCATTAACTCTCATCAGTATTTCAATACCAACTTCAGTGCTAGTAAGACATCAATTTGCTGTAACAAGTATTTACAAAATATGCTGTGGCAACAAAAATAGGATGTGCCATGTGACTTCTGCTCACATACAAAAAATGTATGCAAACTAATTCAAAAATTGAAATTGTTTCAAAAAAATCCTCATATTTATTGGGTTTAAATGTTCTTACTTTTCATTATGAGTGTAATTAGATCATCAGGCTAAATACACATATTTTGATAAACAAATGAATTCTTAGCAAAAATCTCAAGTATAAAAATAAGATTTATTTTAAGTGAATGAGAGCTGTTTCTTTGAATTTGGGCAATCTGTATATTTAAAATCTAATTTTGAAAACGATTCTAATTTTAAATTAAGAAAATGCTTTACATGCTTGAATCTAAAATTATGTGTTTTAATACTATATGTATTTAGAGATGTGTTTCTTTATACAACAAATAAATTATATTTACAGATGTGTGCCTAGGGAGAATACATATCTGTAAGTACTTCACAATTAACAAGGATACTGTATTTGAGAGACAGAGAGAGAGATGGAGACAGATAGGCAGAGAAAATATGAGGCAAGGTGAGAGAGAGAATCCCATAATAATCTTCAGAGTAAAAAACAGAATTGTATGTTTTCCTCACCAACATAGACTATTGCCTCTGTCTTATAATTGCTAATGAAAAAGTATAATCTTCTCCTAAATCAAAATCAATAAAAGGCAAATTTTATTTAAAATTTTTTAAAATTTTATTTTACCTTCGTTTCTTTTCAAATACTCTTCCTTTTTGATGTAGATCTGAGTTCTCTCTGTTTTGTTTTATTTTGTTTTGTTTTGTTTTGTTTTGTTTTGTTTTGTTTTTGTAGAGATGGAGTGTCACTACGTGGCCCAGGCTAGTCTCCTGGCCTCAAATGATCCTCCTGCCTCAGCCTCCCAAAGTTCTAGGATTACAAGCATGAGCTATTGCACCCAGTGGAAAGGTAAACTTTAGATCACCAGTATTGATAGCTCTACATGATACTTAAGCTGAAACCTGGCATAAAAATAACACATTAAACAGAGTATAGGATGGTATAACCATTTACTTATTCAAACTTTACTTTTAAATTGATTTTATTTATTAACATCAGAACAAAAGACATCTAAAAACATTTTCATTCTTCCATTTAAGTAATTAAGTTGAAAGCATTGGACTTTTCTTAACCAATTATCCTCAAGTTATCAACGGTTTTCATTAAATGATATTCCTTTTCAGCTCTTATCCACAGAGGCTTGCACTGTTTTCACAAAAATCACAGATAATTTAAGCCTATGGCAGGAAACAGGGGAACGTCAGTGAAATAGCATTATCATATAGTGTCTTGTTCAGTGAAGTAACACTTAAAGAGAAGTGTCTGCTGAAAGCCAGCCAAATCATTGTCAACTCTGGAACTGTCAGGCAGTTGAGTCTTCCAGGTTGTTATTCAAGTTCTCCTTTGAATTTAGGGAATGCTGGGATGAGTAAATGCCTTTCAGAATAAGTGAAATTTAAGAGTATTGTCCAGTTCAATGTTTCCATTGCATGAAATAATCATGGTTTGGTGAATAATAGCAAAACTACAAGTGAGGAATGCTCTATATAGTTAGGTATGTCCAGGTTTTAGCCTTTGACATTGTCAAGGAGCTTTTCCAAGAAGCTTTAACTACCTTACCTATAAACTAGGAACGGTAACATTGACTCTTGTTCCCAGCAAGGCTGTTTTAGGAATCAGAGGAAACATATTTGTTAAAAGAGCATTTGAAATAAAAATTTATAGCAACACTGTTTTAATTCTCACAAGATTTTTGAGAATGTGAAAACATCAGCAATTATAATCTTCAACTTTGATCCAAAAAAGTTCATAACATGATACTTTGGCCATCTTTAATTCATGCAATCATTCCTTGAGTCATTCAGCCATTCACTGAACAACTATGATGTGTAAGTGAATATCTTTACAAGTAATGTACTAAAAATCAAAAAGAAGAATAGCTAATATGACTAACCATGTCAAAATATGGTTAATTGTCTTAAAGGAAATACAGTTGACTTTTGAATAATTCAAAGCATTAGGAGTGCCAACCCCATGCACAGTTAAAAATGTGAGTATAACTTTTAACTCCTTAAAAACGTAACTAATAAATAGCCTAGTGTTGATGGGAAGTCATACTGAAAACTTGAACAGTCAATTTACATATATTTTGTATATTATATGTGTTATAAACTTTATATTTACAGTAAATAAAGCTAAAGAAAAGAACATGTTATAAAGATATAATAAGAAAGATAAAATATATTTACTACTTATTAAATAGGAGTGGATCATCATAAAGGTCTTCATCCTTTTGATCTTCATGATTTGTAGCCTGAAGAGGAGGAGGAAAAGGAGTTGGTCTTGCTGTCTCAGGAGTGTCAGAGGCAGGAGAGGTGGAGGCGGTGAAAGGAGAGGCAGGAGAGCAGGCAAGTTTGTAACCTTTATTGGAAAAAAATCCATGTATTCGTGGACACACACAATTCAAACCGATTTTCTAAGAGTCACTTGTAGAAAGAAAGCTGTACTGGGTTTGGAAACCAATATCATTTAGTTAGATCAAGACAATTTTAGCGTGAATAATGAATTTGAAATGCAAATCATTTTATTCTCTCAATCAATTCAGAAATCTATAACTTTAATATGTTGTCATTCAAGACCTGCCTGATCAAATCATATTACTCCTTCCTCATCACATGTCACTCAGAATCTTATTACTCTATTTAGAAATTTTAGTACTACCTTTTCAATAACTTTTATGTAAGTTCAGAGCTACAAGTGCAGGTTTGTTAAATAGGTAAGCTTGCATCATGGGGTTTGTTACACGGATTATTTTACCACCCAGTTATTAAGTCTTGTACATATTAGTTGTTTTTCCTGATCCTCACCCTCCTCCCACTCTCCACCCTTGAAAAGCCTCCAGCACGTGTTGCTCCCCTCTATAAACTAGCCCTTTGCTAAGGAAAATACAACATACAGTTATCTCTGACAAAGGCTTGAGAAGGCTCCTGTAAATATACACCACCCATTTTAGAAATCAGATAAAAAGTATAGAGAAATTCACACTCTTTTTTAATCGTAGAGGATCCTAACTATTTGTTCCTATATAGACAACTAACCAGACTTCACATGAAAGTGGGAAATGTTTAATGTAGTTTTGAGGAATGAAGACTGAAAAATAATAAAACAATAATGATATAAAGCTGTACAACATTTTCTTTGAGCTATTTGACCCAAGCAGTGAGTCAAAGATTTCAAGTAATGTTTACTTTTTATTATTTTTTTCTTCTTAGTTAACTATAACACAATAAAAAAGAATTCATAAAAAATTCTAATGTATTAGTCCATTATCATGCTGCTACATAGAACTGTCTAGGACTGGGTAATTTATAAAGAAAAGAGGTTCAATTGACTCAGCTTTATACGGCTGGGGAGGCCTCAAGAAACTTACAATCATGGCGAAGGCATCTCTTCACAGTGCGGAGGGAGAGAGAATGAGTGCGGAGCAAAGAGAGAAGCCTCTTATAAGGCCATCAGATCTCTTGAGAACTCATTCACTATCATGAAAACAGCATGGGGAAACCAGCCCCATGATTCAATTATCTCCACCTGGTCCCGCCCTTGACATGTGGGGATCATTACAATTCAAGAGGAGATTTTGGGTGAGGACACGGAGTCAAACCATATCACCTATGATATTTTTTTTTTCTATTTTAGGTTCTACTTTTATTTCTTTCAACACAAAAATTTCACGTCTTTTAACTCAACACTCTCTCAACTTCTCCCATGATAATATCTACAATGGGTCAGTCCTTGCTTGACATGTTTCTCTCTATTCTGGATTTATATGCCTATTCCATTTCTCTGACTTTCAAAATTTTGGTTTTTAGCCAATGTCACCTACTCTTTTTTTTTTTTTTTTTTTTTGAGACGGAGTCTTGCTCTGTCACCCGGGCTGGAGTGCAGTGGCCGGATCTCAGCTCACTGCAAGCTCCGCCTCCCGGGTTTACGCCATTCTCCTGCCTCAGCCTCCCGAGTAGCTGGGACTACAGGCGCCCGCCACCTCGCCAGGCTAGTTTTTTTGTATTTTAGTAGAGACGGGGTTTCACCGTGTTAGCCAGGATGGTCTCGATCTCCTGACCTCGTGATCCGCCCGTCTCGGCCTCCCAAAGTGCTGGGATTACAGGCTTGAGCCACCGCGCCCGGCCGTCACCTACTCTTAAACTAAGTTAATTACCATCTGAGACAGTTTGATTATTGTCCCATTGTTCTATTGGTCATTGGGCAGATCCATCATTAATCTACGTAACCATTTGGGAACATACTCTGTTACATGTGTTTGAAAATAATTATATTTTCAGCTTCACTCTATTTTTGGAGAGATGATACAAGCACACGCACACGTGCACGCAAGACTCCTAATTCTCTTATCTTTATTAATGTTATTTCCAACCAGCACTTCTAAATCTTGATGTAACTTCTAACACTTCTTTATTTGTTTTTCTCTTCAATTTGAGCCACCACAATTCCTTTTATTCCCATTTCTGTGCCTACTCAGAATTTTATGAACTGACTACTGGATTTGCTCAATGGACTCCTGCTGTTTCAACATTTGAAGACTTGCCTTTTTAAGCAATCAAAACCATCCACATCAGAATCACTTTTAGAAATACAACCTTGATCATGTCTCTCACTTTTTAAAACCCTTCAGTTTGCCACCCTGCTTATGATCCAAAGTCCAACCTTCTTTTTCAGACATTGATAATTCTCTAAAGTCTAGCCTGAATGACCCTTTCTATTCTTATTTTTCATATATTTGAAGAGACATCTTACCTCCTTCAAAACAGATATCTCATGGTTTTCTGGGTACATCTTCACATTCTTATTCTTGTGTATCTGTTTATATTTTCCCGTATAATTCATTTTCACTTGTCTCTAGTAAGAACTTTTTCCTCTTCTTCATTTCTATTATTCCTTATAAATCTTTCAAGTAAAATTTGCTCAGTATATTGTATTACTACTTAATCACCGAAGTATGAAGGCATATTCTATAAATGCAAGGCTCTTGGCAGAAATTTTTTGAATTTGTCCTGACTCAAGAAAGCCTTAAAAGATATGTAAAATTTCCCATTTTCTAGTTTTACATCATAATTAATTAATTGTGCAAGTGATTATTGAGAGATTTAGAGTGTTAGGTATCCTTTGAAGTTCTGAGAAAATGGCAGTGGAGAGAAAGAAGTTCCTGCTCTCAGTAAATTATGTACTTTCCTTAACATTTGCTAATGTTACAATTACATTTGTTGATTAACATGTGTCTTTACTCTCTGCAATTCTCCATCTTGTATTCTACACATTTACACAATTTGTATATCCCCAGTACAAATATTATGTTTTCCCTCCCCACTGGAGAAGCACCAATAATCGGATTTTCATGCAGTAGAAGTATCAATAAATACCGTTTGTGAGCATCAGGCGTGAAATGCATACATACAAATATCATCATAGATATAACTATTTATAAATTAATCTGGTGTCCAGATAGCTGCTGTCCTCTATATAAACAAACTATTTTACTTGAAAGGAATATTTTTTCTCTTATTAGATTCATTTAAAGAAAGAAAGTCTTGTTCAAAGTTTTCAAGTTCTCAGAGTTCCTGTTGATCAAATACTTCCTGAGCTCAACAAGCATCTTTAGAATGACTTACTATTTAAATTGTAGAAGTATATTTCCAGAAACAGTTTGTGTTTTATAAAATCAGTTTAACTCATGTTAAATTTTTTTGCACACATGCTGAAATGGTAAAAAATAAGGTGTCATGTACTTCTATTAGTCTATCAATTGTCTCTTTGGTATTAAGTATCTTTGAAAAATACAACAGAATGTACTCAGCCCATGTGTCAGTACATTTCAATATGCCAAGATAAATAATTCTCAACATTAATATCAACTTGCTATGAGAAGGAGAATAATGTTTAGGTCGTTTTGACCTTGATGTCATTCCTGACTGCTTTCTTTCTCTCACACTGCTAACCAATTCATTAGCAAATCCTTTCAGCATTACCTTTCAAATAGATGCAGAATCCAAACATTCTTAAAATCTCCACTGTTCCAAATCCATTTAGAGCCACAATAATTCCTAAACTTGTCTTAAAAAGACAGTCTAACATGTCTCCTGCTTCTATGCTTACAGGTTTTCTTCTTTCCATAAACCACAATGATTCTTTAAAAATACGAGTCAATTATGTTACCCCACTGTTTCAAGCCCTGAATGTCTTCCCACAGCGTGCAGAATAAAATCCCAAGATTTATGAAGTCTTTTACGCAATTCTTGGTCCCTTATTACCTCTCTGATATCATCTGTGATTACTCCTCCTCTTTCTTCAACCATACTGGTCTCCTTATTACAGACCCAAGGTTCCAAGCATGCCTCGGCCTGCCATAAAGCATTGACACATGTTCTTTCCACGACCTAAAACACTCTTCTCCCAGAAGGTCATGTAGTTGGTTCCAGTGTTTTCTTCTGTTTGTATTTAAATGGGACATTTTCAGAACAGGTATTCCTGGATCAAGGTATCTACACTGTCTGTACTTTCTTCCACATTTTTTTCACCGTTTATTCAAGTATCATCACTTGCCGTATTTTTTTATTTCAATTGGTGATTATTTATTTCTTGTTCTTTTTTCCTGCTGCTGCCTACCATAGAAACTCTGTGAAGAAAAAAATATTCTTTTGCCCATGTTTATATAGTCAAAGTCTATAGGAAAATGCTTGGAAAATGCATATGATTCATGTATATTCTTTGAACGATTAAAGATTGTTGTTATTGAACAGTCTGAGAATCTTTATAGTAAAGGGGTTCTAATTTGATTGCTTTCTATGTAATTTCAAGTACAAGTAGAATGTTTCCATGAAATATTTAAATTAAATACATATTTTTACATTCTACCTATCAACCACTGTGAATAAATGTTTTCTTTTTTTTATTATTATTATACTTTAAGTTCTAGGGTACATGTGCATAACGTGCAGGTTTGTTACACATGTATACTTGTGCCATGTTGGTGTGCTGTACCCATCAACTCGTCAGGACCCATCAATTCATCATTTATATCAGGTATAACTCCCCAGTGCAATCCCTCCCCCCTCCCCCCTCCCCATGATAGGCCCCAATGTGTATAGTTTCCCTTCCCGAGTCCAAGTGATGTCATTGTTCATCACTATGAACAATGAGTGAGAACATGCGGTGTTTGGTTTCTG
>NW_016808198.1:2759512-2771315 GCF_001698545.2 Rhinopithecus bieti
TTTTTTTTTGGTCAAGTCTAGGTGTTTTTCATACTTTATAAAGGCAAAGTAATTTATTAAAATAGATTTCTACATCTGTATTATTTTATATTCTTTATATTTTCAGTTCTGTAGCATAAACACTTGAATATAAACAGCTTTATACTGTCACGTAATATAAAATGCTTTGCATTGTTTTGATTATCTACAGTTAAAGACAATGAAGTCATCTAATACTCTCATTGTGATCATCTGTATCTTAAAGATGGGTCATTATATTTCAAAACTTTAGAGTTGGCAAAATTTGGAAAGAACATAGGTAAAATATATTTCTGTATTGCAAAAATGTGCTCGCATGTGTGTTTGTGGAAAGAAAGCCAGTGAGAGTGACCAAGAGAGATTTGTTTCACTACTCATACAAAAGCAAAGTTACAACATACACAGTATCTTAGGAAGAGTTTTATTGTTAACTTATTATAATCCAGTTGAGCTCTATAAAAATTCTCAGAATGTATTACATAAAAACCAATGTTATTTGTGATTCCTACTGCTTCAACATTTACTGTCCAGATCTTTATGACAGAAGATCTATTTTCTATACTTGACTGTTTCAACAATCTTTCTCCCTTTTTCAATATTGTGTTCTTTTCTGAGAGGAACTTATTTCATCTTGTGATATATTGAAGCTTGCTAGAAATTCAAGTCCAATAGATATATAAAACATCATATTTCCCATCCAAGTATATACACACACCTTGAGAAATGTGACAATGTCTTTCTTTGATATAAAATATCATAAAGATTTTCTCTTTCAATGCTTACTTTAAATAGAATGGTGAAATTTAAATATAGTATGTGCATAGGAAATATGTCAAATGAGGAAGTGGAAATATACTATTTCTCATAGTATTTCAATTTCTTAAATTTTAAGAATGGTTACTATATTAATATTGAGTTGTGAAAAATCATTGTATCTGCATAATTTGTGATACTAATTATTAATTTATTAAGAACATATACTTGTGAGTAATGTCACTTTTGCTAGAATTTGACTAGTGTTATACATTTATAAGCAAAATAAAATGGAGATTGAGGGTTTTTTCTGTATTACAGGGAATTATGGGAAAATAATTTAAAGGTAATATCTTTACATTTTTATGACACATAAGGAATAAAACAACTACTACAGTCATACAATTTTCTTGACAACTGTATCCATTAATCATTTAAGATAAATAAAACATTCCCTTATTATTATGTTTAGTAATTTTTTAAGAAACTTGCTTATATGCTAAAATAAATGTTGTCAAATAATGCCAAAAATTATAACACTTTGAGATAATTACAGCAAGAAATAAAAACTCCTTGTATTATTTTAATTTTAAAGATTTCTAATGTATAAAATAATATTCTGTTTCAAAACACCAGCCCCAATTCAAAGGTAGGCATATTTTCAATTTGAAATTATAAAATCCCAGTTTTTTCTTGATATATCTCTTTAGAGTAATCATGTTTTATTTGACCATAAAGGTGAAAGGAATTTGTTAAAATGATTAGGCAAGCGATAGAATGAGCAAGAGAATAACAGAATAGCAGAAGAAATATCACAAAAAAATTATAAAAGAGGAACTTCGTCATATCTAATCAAATTTAGTATACAGATATACAAATATGAAATGCTACCATTAATAGAAATGATGGTAAGAGAAATTAGGCAAATTTATTATGACACCAGACTTTTTGAAATTGACAGTATCTCTCCTAATGCATAGATTTATTGGTTAGTTTGAATATGGTTAATATTTCTCAGGTACCTATCCATTTCTGAGTACATGTACATGTAACAATGCTTAGGTAGATGAAGCAGAATATGGAATCACATGTGAAAACCTAGTTTTAGAAAAAATCAATATTATTAATAATAGAGTTATTATTTCTACTAGTAAAAACATTATTTGCATTGAATGAGTTCTATTTTTTCTAACTAAATTCTTAAAATATAGATTACCATTCCAGACAACTATGGTATATTTTCTTACAAAACAGAACTTACAAAATTACTAAAGGTTTGACACACCATAGTGTTCATGGCCAACAAAGTTATGACTGACAGCCTGCCTAGGACCCCAGGGACAAATCTTTAGAAGAGGAGTAGTGTCCAAAGGCAGAGTTCAAGGAAAAGGTCTGGAACACAGCAAGGCTAATACCTCAGAGGGTAACAAAAGCTGCCAAGGCCAAATTAAAATCAGCCCATCAGTTTATAGGCAACTCATGTGGCAAATGCAAGGCCAGAGCTCTATTATTTTTTTTCCACACAACCAATGAAAAATCATTTTTGTAAATTCTACAGAGAGGAGTACTGCATTTTGTGATGGTAACTGACAAGCTGTCAATCTATCTCAGGTGTTTGAGATGCTCTATCTCTTCCTATCCCAGGAAGACATTCATTTTGTAGAATTACATTTTGTGAGATTACTTCAGTGCTCCTTGGAGATTTATTTTTTACAGTCATCTTTAAAAATGCTAATACTATATGCTGCCATCTATATTGTGTCACACAGTTAGGACTGTATGAAAGATATCATTGGCTTTAACACGAGACTTTGCTTTGGATTACATTTCTGCCAGTTACTAACTAAATGACCTTGAACTGTTTAGTGTATGCCTTTGAACTTCAATTTTACTATTTCTAAAGTGATGATGATAATAAATGGCTCACAATACTGCTATGAAGATTAATTGAAGAAATGGTAAAACATTTAAAGCAAGCACAGCAAAGATAATCAGAAAATATCTGGTCATAATTGTTTTTTCTATTTCAAATTTAAGCAACCTTTTACACTTTACTACCACCATTAAAATGTGTTATAACACATTATTTTCTATAAAATAATATGATATATATTATTATTATATAATAATTATATATAACATATATCAATATTACATTATATTATAATATATAACATACAGTCATATAATATAATATATATTATGTATATTTATTTGACAGCTTGGTTCAGAGACTAATATACAACCACCACAATTCATATTGTTGGTGAAAATAAAGATTATAAAGCAGGGATGGTATATAGCTTTCATCTCAGGTGCTAATGTCAATATATTCTTAATGGTTGTATAGCAGACTGTGTCAATAAAAGTTTTGGAGTTCAGAAGAGAAGACTCATGAAGAATTTCTGATTATATACATGCATACACTGCATAATTAGATTTAATTCAACAATGGACCACATACGTGATGGTAGTCCCATTAGACTATTATAAGGCTGAAAAAATTCTATCAGCTAGTATCTTCATAGCTGTTGTAATGTCAGAGTACACAAACTTTTTTCACGTGTTTGGTGTGATGCTAGTATAAACAAACCTATTCATTGCCAGTCTTGCAAAAATATTTAAAAAGTTAACTATAAAGCAGTTTCAGGCATTACCTTCAGGAGGCATTCCAGAAGAAACTATTGTTATTATAAGAGCTGACATAGCTCCATTGGTGTTATTGCCCCTGAAGACCTTCCGGTGGGTCAAAACATGGAATTTGAAAGAATAATATTGATGGTCCTGACCCTCTGAAGGCTTAAGCTAATATGTGTGTTTGTGTCTTAGTTTTTAGCAAACAATTCAAAGCCTTTAAGAAAATTAAAAATAGAATATAAGCTTACACAACAAGAACCTTAAAATAAAATATTTTTGTAAATTTGTATAATGTGTGTGTGTTTGAAGTGTTATTACAGAATAGTCAAAATAAAATAATTTAAGTCTGTAAAGTAAAAAAGTTATAGCTAGTGAAGGTTAATTTATTATTGAATAAAAATATTTTTTAAAAAAGGTAGTGCAACCTAAATGTAGCGTGTTCATGAAGTCTACCATAGCTTACAATAACGTCTTAGGCCTGCACCTTCACTCACCACTTACTCGCTGACTTACCCAGAGCAACTTCCAGTCTTGCAAGCTCCAGTCACAGTAAGTGCCACTTTCAAGCATAGCATTTTTGTCTTTAATGCTACATTTTTAGTGTACTTTTGTATGTTTAGATACACAAATACTTACCTTTGTATTATAATTGCCTACAGTATTCAGTAGAGTAACATGCTATATAGGTTTGTAGCCTATCAGCAAAAGGCTGTACCATATAGCCTAGGTATGTAGTAGGCTATACCATCTAGGTTCTTGTAAGCACACCTATGATGATCCCACCATCATGAAATTGTCTAAGGACTCATTTCTTAGAACACATTCTCACTGTTAAACAACACGTCTGTAATTGTTCAAAAAGATGATGACACAACTATATATGTTGACCCAGATGTAGAGAATGTAATTAAATAGAAATTTATTTTTCTTCAATCTAAATGATCTTAATTTGTATTGTTTATAATAGGTAACTATGTAAGTGGAGAATTAGCTAAGTCTTGAGGAATCATATAGGCACACAAAGGCGATGTAATCCAAATTTCTCAGCCATCAATGTTGATTATTATTATCACCAACAAATCAATCATATAGATCTTTTTTGAAACTATAGAAAACGTTTTTCCACTAGATATCTTTGTACCTTCTCTGGGAAAGAAGAAAAAGAATCCTTAGAACAGTGGTTCTTGAGTTGGTTCTGATCAACAGGAAAATGGTGGGCTTTTAGAACATTAAAGATGCATGATAGCTACCAGGATAACCTGATTCACAAAATTGGGGTACAGCTTAGGATGTATATTTTTTTCAAGATTCCCAAGCAAATTCTCAAACTCAGGCTGGTTAGGAAACGTCCCCTTAAAGGTTTAGAGAATATAAAGTTTTAATTATATAATTGATAAATCAGAAAATATCTGGTCATAATTGATTTTTCTATTTCAAATTTGAGCAATGCTTTACAATTTACCACCACCATTAAAATGTGTTATAACACATTATTTTCTATAAAATTTATGTATTTATTTATTATATTTTATTTCTTAAGTTAATTTTATGGCTGCCTTTAGCCTCAGCTATAGTGATATTGTAAAATATAAATTTGGTCTTAGATACTGTTTCCTGGCATACAATCCCTAAAATCCTTAGAATATCCAAAATTATGTCTTTTTGTATGATAATGAGTTTACTGGTGGTTGGCAGCCTCTAGGTAACTTCAGGAAGGGCTTGTCACCTGAAAGACAAAGGCAGGAATACAGGGTTGGGACTTTGAGACCCACTCTCCAACTTCTGGGGAGGGAAGTGAGGGCTGAAAGTTAAGTTGATTATTAATAGCCACTGGTTTGATCAGTCACACCTAGTAATGAAGCACCCATTAAATCTCCAAAGGACAGGATTTGGAGAGATTCAGGATAGGTGAACACATGAAGGTTTCTGGAGAGTAGAATATGCCTAGGGAGGTCATAGAAGATGCACACTTTTTTCCCACAGTCTTGCTCTATGCAGCTCTTTCATCTGCATCCTTTGTAATAGCCTTTATAATAAGCCAGTAAATGAAAGTAAATGTTTTCCTGAGTTGTGCAAGTCCCTCTTGCAAATTAATGGAACCCAAGAAGAGGGTCATGAGAACCTGAATTTATACACAGTCAGTCAGAAGCATAGGTAAAACAACCTGAGGATTGGGATTGGTTATAGAAGAGGAGACAGTCTTGTGGGACTGAGCTCCCAACCTATGGGATCTGACACTGTCTTCAGATAGATACTATCACAATTAAACCCCATTGGTATCTACTGCAGAACTGACTGCTTGCTTGGTGTGTGGGGAAAATCCCCCACATATTTGCTAACAAAAGGTGCCTGTGTTGATTGTTGTTGTAGGGAAGCAGGGGAAAACAGTGTTTTGCCACTTAGAACTATTCTTTCTCTCTTCTGTTTAATCAATGATATATACAAAAGGTTGGCCCTGTTAATAACAAATTTTAAACTGAATAATCTCAATGTTAATACATTTTAATGTATGTTGTGACAATAAATAATTTGAAATCTAAATTGTTGAAATTTTAAATTACTTTGAGCCTTAAAAGAATGTGATTATGCAGCTTGAGTCATATGACAGTCAGCTGTAAGTTAGGCAGCTATAACCTTTGTTTTCCTGATTATACATCAGCTTTCTTCCTTACTTACATTGTTTTGTAAAATGTTGTATATGGCTAAAGGACACCATGGAAGATTCCTTCCTTCTTCATTGTTCACCTTCATGGTAGATTAACTGCCCTCCTACTTTTCTCAAAGTCACATTGTCTTATAATGAATGTTAAGTACATTATTTTAAATTGGAAAGGAAATGAAAACTAGATATAAAGAAAGGAAAACAAGCCATAACTAATTAAATTGCTGTAACTCGTAAATCAGCTGTGTATACACAATGTTATAAGCCTACTACATTTTATTGTTTTCTGTCTATATAAGCAAGAACTTAAGGTAGGAGCATTGATTCCATTTTTCTGGAGTCTTTTCTCCAAATGCCGAATTCCAGCTTTTGTTTGACTAAATTTTAAAAAACTGAATTCTGATCCTTTTGAATATTTTAGGTTGACACTAGGATTCAATTATCTTATTTTTTCTCTTGTTTTGTGACAGGCCAGGTCTCACTAAGGCAGGCCTCCACCATAACAACTGTTTCAGTACTGACTGAATGGTTAAGTTAAATATTAAAAGCCAGTGCCCTTACACAAAGGCTAGAATATAACAAAGTCCACCAAGAGTTTTGCCTAGGCCTTTCCTGAACCTTAAAGCATGATTAAACAAGCTTATTGGCAGTGTGTAGGAACTCCCCAAATCTTTGTGAATTAGCAGGAGACAAGACAAGAGTAATCAACCGAGTGTCTGGACCCATTTAGATTGAGTATACTTACTGAAGCTCCAGAAGGTCTTCAGGACTCAGACCTTAGTTATAGGTTAAAATAAGTTAATCACTTACATTTTTAGATAAATGCACACGTACACATAGAAATACAGCTTAGAAGGTATATAAGCTCTGGAAAACGTAATTTTCAGTTGGTCTGACAATAATTTTCAGGCCTTCTCTCTATAACTGGTTACAGAAATAAAAACTGTCTTTCTCCCCAGTTCATCTGCATCTCATTATTGGGCTGTGAGAAATAGCAGCCTGACCCTCAGTTTGGTCCAGGAACAGTGTGATGACAATATTAACTGAAATTATGATTATTTCAATTAGACTGTATCTTTATTCCAATATTCATTAGAAGTCAGTTATGTTACATTATTATAGAATACATATTATCATTTACTTTTTTCCTTCTGAGACCAAAAGCGCTAAAGTTGCATATTCATTTGGCCCGACATTTAAATTTTATTTTTTGAAATGTGTTACATAGTTTAGTTTGAGATTACACAATGTTTTTGATGCTACAACCATACATTTTGTGTGTCATTTTAATATTTTAATGCATTCTTCTTGACATTTTTCTGAATACGGTGAAAATACAATTTTAACAAATATAGGATTACTATTTTGCAATGTTCCTTCAATGTTTAATTACCTTCGCTTAATACTAGAATTATATTTCCTTATTTTTAAAGATATACACACATACATAATTATAATGACATGTACACATATATAATTATAATAGCATGTACATAAGTATATTTATATATGTATATATTTATAAGTAGTCACACACATAAAATAATGTGGAAGTCAAGATTTGTCCATATTAAATCAATAAGCCACATCCACTGTAGAATAAAGCCATCCTTAAATACCTGATTGATTAATTGATTGAGTTAATAAGTTAATCTTGATTAAAAAATTTAAAAGTCCTATGTAAAATATATAAAAAACAAATATATAATCATGAGTTTATAAATTGTAACAAAAACTAATAAGAAAACACTTTAATAAGGCTGACTTCCTTGTTATTGATTATACTCATACTTCCATCACCCACCTATCATTCTGGCCTCTTGCACTCTGGCCATCTTCAGGTACTTGTATTATTCTGAATTCCTCACACTCTTACCCTACAATCTTTGTTCATGAACATGATGTTTTCTCTAGAAAAACATTTACTCAAGCCTTCCATGTTGGCCTATAATTTTTCCTGATTCAGCTGTGATATAATGTCCTCTGAAATGCTATCTTTATATTTCTGAGCTGGCTTTAGTGATGCTTCTAAGTGCTTGCAAAACAATTTCTGCATAATTCTGTCATAGAGCATGTCTTCCTTGACCACAGAAGTCTGATTATTTGTCTGTACTTTCCACTAGAAGGTAAGTTACCAATTTACTATATTAGTCTGTTCTCATGCGGCTAACAAAGTCATACCTGAGACTTGGTAATTTATAAAGAAAAGAGGTTTTACTGACTCAGAGTTCCACATGTCTGGGAGGCCTCACAAACATGGCTGAAGGCGAATGAAGAGTGAAGTCACATCTTACAGGGCAGCAGGCAAGAGAGCTTGTGTAGGAGAACTCCCCTTTATACAACCATCAGGTCTTGTGAGGCTTAATCACTATCATGAGAACAGCATGGGAAAGAACCACTCCCACGATTTAATTACCTCCCACTGGGTCCCTCCCACCACATGTGGGAATTATTGGAGCTACAATTGAAGGTGAGATTTAGGTGGGGACACAGCAAAACTATATCACAACTCCATTAACAAGTAGACAAAGGATACGAATACACGATTTTCCAAAGAAGACATACATGTGGACAAGAAGTATATGAAAAAAAGCTCAATATGACTATTAGAGAAATACAAATCATGACCACATGTCACACCAATCAGAATGGCTATTATTAAAACGTCAAAAAAATCAGATGCTGATAAGGTTGCAGATAAAAGGGAACGTGTACACTGTTGGTGGGAGTGTAAATTAGTTCAACCATTGTGGAAAGCAGTATGGCAGTTTCTCAAAGAGCTAAAAGCAGAACCGCCATTCAACATAGCAATTCCATTAGTGAGTGTATACCCAGATAAATATATATCACTCTACCATAAAGACAGAAATGTGTATCATTCTACCATAAAGACACATGCATGTGAATGTTCATTGTAGCACTGTTCACAATAGCAAAGACATAGAATCAACCTAAATCCCATCAATGGCACACTGAATTATGAAAATGTGGTACATATGCACAATGGAATACTATGCAGGCATAAAAATGAATGAAATCACGTCTTTTGTGAGAACATGGATGGAGTTGGAGGCTATTATCCTTAGCAAACTGACACAGGAACAGAAAACCAAATACTGTATACTCTCACTTTTAAGTGGGAGCTGCATGATGAAAACTTATGAACTCAAAGAAGGAAACAACAGATACTGTGGTCTAATTGAATGTGGAGGGTTGGAGAAGGGAGAGGAGCAGAAAAGATAACTGTTGTGTACTGGGCTTAATACCTGAGTGATGAAGTATTCTGTACAACAAACCCCCGTGCCATGAGTTTATCTATGGACAAACTCTCTCATATACACTTGAACCTAAAATAAAATTTCATTTAAAAAGATCAGGCCAGGCGCGGTGGCTCAAGCCTGTAATCCCAGCACTTTGGGAGGCCGAGACGGACGGATCACGAGGTCAGGAGATCGAGACCATACTGGCTAACCCGGTGAAACCTCTTCTCCACTAAAAAAAAAATACAAAAATCTAGCTGGGCGAGGTGGCGGGCGCCTGTAGTCCCAGCTACTAGGGAGGCTGAGGCAGGAGAATGGCGTAAATCTGGGAGGCGGAGCTTCCACTGAGCTGAGATCCGGCCACTGCACTCCAGCCTGGGCGACAGAGCGAGACTCCCTCTCAAAAAAAAAAAAAAAAAAAAAAAAAAAGATCAATAGTTACAAGTCATGTTGATAGTATGTACACTTGACATAACATGGTATGTTTAGAATAATACTTTACCTCTATGATCTTTGCCCTAAAAATACATTACCCAAATCTAATTATAAGAAAAACATCAGACAAATTTAAATAGAGGAACATTACACAAAATGTCAATATACCTGACCAATAATCTTCAAATTTATCAAGGTCGTAAAAAACAAAGGAAGTCTAAGAAACTGTCAAAACCAAGCTGAGCCTTTGTAGAAGTGATGACTAAAAATAATGTGGTAACTTGGATAGGCAACTGGAAAAATTGGGGAAAAAGTACGGTATTTAATTTCTAATAATTTATAAATAATACTTAACATGCTATGGATTAGATCTCCAGAGCTCATTCATCTTATAACTGAAAGTTTGTACACTTTGACTAAAATATCACCATTTTCTTCACTCCCCCAGGCTCTACAACAGCCTTTCTCCTCGCATTTCTATGAATACAGCTTCTTTTTATTATACACATAGGTGGCAGGTATGATCATTAGTTTGATTATGGGCATCACCTCATAATGTATCAAAACATCATGTGGTACATCTTAAATATATATAATTTTTATTTGTGAGTTATACTTCCATAAAGTTAGAGGAAGTAATAATGTACTAATATTTATTTATTAATTGTGAAAACTATGTCCTACTAAGGTATTAATAATAGGAGAAATTGGGTGTGAAGATAGATTGGATCTTTGTACTATACTTGTAACAGTTCTTAATACAATACTTCTTTAAAACCATGTGTATTTGAAAAATCAGAATAAAGATTTGCAAGGAATGATAACTTTATAATATATGTAAAAGAGACTGAATTTTGAATCAAAGTAATAGAAACATGAAAAGGATATGATTATGGAGAATAATTTTCCTAGGGCTGGACAAGGGCAAAATACGTGTTATTGATTTTTCTCCTTCCCTACAAATTCATTCTCTAGATTAAGACTTGGACTAGCATATAGCCAATATTGCTTATATTTTTAATATTCTAATTTTTTTCTTTTTCTATTTCTTACTTTATCATATATACACTCACACATACCCCTCCACCCTAGCATTATCTCATCAATTTTGTCTGTTTATAACAAAAAAGTTATTAACATGTTTATAACTTTTAGGGCTGGGCATGATGGCTCATGCCTGTAATCCCAGAACTTTGGGAGGTGGGCGGATCACAAGGTCAGGAGTTCGAGACCAGCCTGGCCAACATAGTGAAACCCTGTCTCCACTAAAAATACAAAAAATTAGCCTGGTGTGGTGGCCGGTGCCTATAATTCTAGCTACTCTGGAGGCTGAGGCAGAAGAATCGCTTGAACTAGGGAGGTGTAGGTTGTAGTGAGCCAAGATCGTGCCACTGCACACCAGCCTGGGTGACAGTGTGAGACTCTATCTCAAAACAAACAAACAAGCACAACAACAAAGAATATGTTTATAACTTTTAAATTTGGGCTTAATTTTCTTATATTTTTCCAATATTTTCAATCTTCTAAAAACTAAAAACCTTGCTCTGTCGTCCAGGCTGGAGTGCAGTGGCCAGATCTCAGCTCACTGCAAGCTCCGCCTCCCAGGTTTACACCATTCTCCTGCCTCAGCCTCCCGAATCGCTGGGACTACAGGCACCCGCCACCTTGCCTGGGTAGTTTTTTGTATTTTTTAGTAGAGACGGGGTTTCACCGGCTTAGCCAGTATGGTCTCGATCTCCTGACCTCATGATCCACCCGTCTCGGCCTCCCAAAGTGCTGGGATTACAGGTTTGAGCCACCGTGCCGGGCCTAAAAACTAAAATTCTTAAAGACAAAGCCACATGTTACCTAATAAAATACACATGCAAACATTTTATAAAACAAATAAACCCATGAATACAGCCATATTTATTTTTAAAAAGCCAATCACACTTTATCTTAAAGACAATAATAAATCACAATCCAGAGGAGATAGTGTGCAGAAAAAAATTATTAACGTTATTTTCTTGTATTTCATTTATTTTCTTTACAACCACTT
>NW_016808198.1:2772773-2786469 GCF_001698545.2 Rhinopithecus bieti
AAAAAGAACTAGCCGGGCGAGGTGGCGGGCGCCTGTAGTCCCAGCTACTCGGGAGGTTGAGGCAGGAGAATGGCGTAAACCCGGGAGGCAGAACTTGCAGTGAGCTGAGATTCGGCCACTGCACTCCAGCCTGGGCAACAAGAGCCAAACTCCATCTCTAAAAAAAAAAAAAAAAAAAAAAAAAAAAAAAAAAAAAAAAAAAAAAAAAAAAAAAAAAAAAAAAAAAGTAAAAGAAAGACTGATGAACAAATTGGAGCCAGAACTCACTGATTTTGAAAATACTCAGCCTCTCCAGAGGGCAACTGATAATAAAACTAATAAGAAACGGTTTCTGAGAAAAGATCAAATTTAGAGCAACGCCAGAAACCCTTGATCTAAAGATAAAGCTGAAGGTAACTGTAAAATTACTTGTAAAGATCTCAGAAAGGTGAAAGATATGCTGTCTATGAAGGTATAACATGGAACTGAGAGATGCCTCTGGCCAACAGCCAGCAAGGAGCTGTTTTCCTCGGTCCGGCAACCTTCCAGAAGCTGAATTATTCTAATAATGTGAGTTAGTTTATAAATGGATCATCCCTCAATTGAACCTTCATATGAAACCGCAGCCTCAATCAACAGGTTTACTGCAACCTTGTAAGACACCCTGAGGTACAACCACTCAGTTAAGATTCTCTCAGAGTTCTGAACTCAGAAATTGTGTGAGAGAGTAAATGGTTGTTATTTTAAGCTGCAAAGTTTTGGGATAACAAATTATCCCAGTATAATTTCTTATACTGCAATAGAGAATTAAAATGGTAAGGTTGCTATGAATGTAAAACTAGATAATGCAAGAAGTCCCTGCCATAGCATATGTGCCCAATCTGTATTATCAATGGCTATTTTAATACTATATATATTATATTTGATAAGATTCTTCATTTATTAGCATGTTAAAAAATATAGAGATAATAGCTTTAATTTTATCAATAGTTCAAGAACTTCTGAATAGATCACAGCACACGAAATTAACTTCTAGGATAACATTAGGCAAGCGATTAACCTATACTTTTAAAAATTGTACCTTATTTAATTTCCTGTATTTATTCCTACATGAGTCTTTTTGGTAAGTTTACAGTATCTTACTTTATCCAACCATAAAATGAGAAATAGTTTCCACCTACTCACTTTGCAGGGTATTGTGAAAATTAATGAGGTAATATGTGTAAAGCTCTAGAAGCCTTTAAATAGTGCTATAAAAATGAGTATTTTATCCCAGTAGGTGGGTTCTATCTATTTTTATAAATGGCTTCCAACACAGTGATAGAAGAGATAATGGATGGATAAATAGATAAGTAGGCAGACAAGAGACAAGGTAGGGAACAAGAGAGAAAAAAATAGGATAAATAATAATAGAAATTAATGGCTTTGTAGTTTTTACAGAATTATCTTTTTGGCTTACTGACCACATGTATTTTCAAGGATATTCAAACACTTAGTATTTAGCAGCTATCTGATTTCTTCTTGGAAGGAGAAATTAGTTATATCTTCATAATTGAGGCAACACATTATTTTTTCTTCTAATCTATGCACTGTTATTCCTTATAATAAATAAAATCAAATGCAAATAAAATAATTGTATACATTTTATTAGCCCTTTCTTCTCCCCATGCAATCTATATTTTTCAGAATAACAGTGCTTTAATATTTCTATTCTATACAACTGCTTATGTGTATTTAGATACAAAAACATATAGTAGGATGTCACAATGAAAATAATTTCAGGCTGGTGTTCAGTTACACACAAACTACCAGGCAAAAGCATAGGTGACCAGTTACAACAAATTTCCAAAAAGAGAAAGAGACCATCTAAGCAAGATTTTCAAATGTATGATGTGGCAGTCTGTTGTGTGATCTGTAGCTAACTACATCCTGCCCCAAATTCAGTTGAAGAAAGACTTGAACAATCATTAAAGAGCCTAGAAATTTACAGGAAGTTGTTGATGAGCTTTGGGTCTTACCAAAGTCCTTTTAGAGTAGGGATTAAGAAACTTCCTTCTTTTATCAAATCTCATGGGGAAAATAAAGAGTGTTTGTATATGTTCATTGGAACTGAGAGAAAACAGTATTTGATACGTGATTCACTCCCTATTGTTTCAAAGGATAAGAAACTAGCTTGACTGTCTTGACACAGTGAAATTCAAAATTAACATCGATTGAAAAATAGCTCCACTCACTGTGGTCATGGATTAAAGTTGCATGCTTCTCATTGATATATTGAACCCAAATTATTTAGCCAACATGTTATAAACACCATCTGGAAAACGAAACAAACAAAACAACAACAACAAAAAATCTTTCCAAATATAGAGGAAGAGGAATACAGTTGAATCCCAGCAAGTTGAGCAAGGATACTGCTAAGTGACCTACCAGAATGTACCAAAGACTGTCACTGCGTGTGACAGATCCCTCAGTGAAAAGAGAGGTTTTGTCCAAAGACCATACAAAAGTGCAACCAGAATAAAGGCATCTTCCCTGGCTGCTCTTTATAGTATGCCTGCATTTATTACCCTTTCTGACCTCACCATTGTGTCCTAGTGGAATCACAGTGAGAGAAGAAAAGAAGAATATGATGGGGAAAACTGGAAATAAACTTCCTTTAGATGCTTTCTCTAGAGGCTCTTTAATATTAAAATAGTTCAGGATAGAATCTTTAACTTTTCAGAGATTTGAACTTCCAAAGTTATGGACATTTTACTAAAATGAGCCTGTGTATTGACTTTAATTCCTGGGAACACTTTTTAGTACCAGAGAACCAAAAGACAAGTCAAGCAATTTGCCTTGAATTTTATCAAAGGGCAAAGAAGAAAATGTCTCCAAAGTAAGCTGAACAGGAAAGGGGAGGAATAAATGAAGTTGCCCTTTGCTGTACCTGAGTCCTGAACGTATACGTATTATGTGTTCTATTTCACATATATCACATATATGTGTTCTATTTTATTATGACTCATTTTATAAATTAGAACATTAAATACCATCAAACTTAAAATCACTTGCAAGGGTTCACATAGCAGGAAATGGGGAAAGCCAGATTAAAAATTATTCTAGCTTCAGAATCCATATTCTTAACTGCTATACCGTATACTGCATCTCTTTTGCTTAGGTATTTATATATACCTTTGTGTGTATATACATATATGTAGATATCTGTATATATATTTTCATTATTTTAATTCTTTAATAAAAGTTACAGTTATTATAGAGAAATACTGAGTGTTTTAGTTATTCTGTTTTTTATCTTCTGGGTAAGACTTTTCCACAAATTTTATAAATGGGAAATATAATTATCTTCAAGTATTCATGGGATAATGGAGATAGGTGGAAAAGAATAGAGAAACTACAAGTACTAGAACTTAAGTTTACTTCACAACTCTTGGGTGACATTTCAGATTGATTATAATTTCAAAATAAATAAAAGCTTTATGAAAATTCCTTCTTGTTTTTTCTCATTTTCTTCTCTGTCAATTGATTGGAATTAGATTTACTTTATTTGACCCAATTGCTCAAGATAAATTTAATATACATAGCAATATACCTCTTTCTTCTGTATTATCAAAAAAGGATAGACATGCTTTTTATATGAATACACCATAATAGAAAGCACTTAGGTGTTTTATGGTTAAAATAAATTAGGGTCTTCTCATCACTCTTTTGGGCAAGGTTACATAAGAAACTTATTTAAATTAGCTTTAAGATGGTTTTCTTATATATACTTCACTGTTGGGGTATGATCACAATATTTTAAATGTTATTATTGTTAATGTATTATTATTTATTAATTTTGAGTGTGGAAAATGGAGAAAAAAGTGATGAAAGCAGCATGGTATAGTATTTCAAAGAATGCGCTTAGAGCTGGATGATCTGATTATGAATTTTGGCTCAACCAGTTTCTGCATTTATGCCCTTGAACAAGTTACTTAGCCTCTTTGCTCTCTAGTTTCTTCTTGCATTCAATAGAGATAATAACAGCAACTAACTCACAGGGCTGTGGTAAGCATTAAATGAGTTTATATGAAGCTCTTAAAACAGCACCTGACACAGAATAAGCAAGAAACAAAAATGTTTGCGAAATAAAAGTGTTACTTATTGGTTTTTGTTTCTTAAAGTTGGACTTATATTTGCAATTTGTTCTTTTTTTGATATAGTCTTAATTTGTAATTCATATTTTATATTTATATTCCCCTTAAATCATATTTGTATTTCAGATATTTTATTGAATCATTAACTTAATTTTATGTATTCCACAATACTTTAAAGAAGAATTTTGGACAGCAAAATGAGACTACATGTTCAAAAAACTGAAAGTGTTTTATATAGTTACTTATAAGGACTGTCACACAGAAGAAAAACTAGACCATACTGTTTATGGATTATTCTATTTCTATAGCATTCTAGCAGTATCTAAGAGGAACATTGGTATAAAATCAAGAAGAAGTATATATGAGTGGTATAAGTGAAGCACCAAGGGAGAGGGTCAACAAATAATTATTATGTATGAAGCACTAAGACATAGCTGTGTTCTAAAAGGAGCACTTTTAGAGCTGAAGTATGAGACCTGAGAAGGATCAGATTCACAGATGGGTAGAGTAGGATCTACTCTTGGGGAAGACAGAAAGGCCACAACAGGAGTATCTGATGTGGGTCATGTAACCCATTTGTGAATGGAAGGGCTGGAAACTATATAGTAAGCAAATGGACACCCATTTCCTTACTTGGAGTAAAAGGTAGTGCATTTCCTCTTTTCCAATTGATTATTTTCCACTGCCTTAAAGGTAATCAACAGGGATATAAGGTAGATCTGTGTCTAGAACAATTCATCAGTTTTACTCACCCGGAAACAGTTTGTTACTTAATAGCTTTCTGGGTTCCACTAGTATTTCTACTATTCAGCATAGAAAGATTTGTCCAAAGCATTTAAAATCAATAGATCTGGGATTATGTGGCCTTAGGTAGCTGGTTGTACATCTTTCCCTAAATCGATCCATGTTACCACATAGTCGTTTTCATTTAGGACTAGATAACAGTAAAATGTTTGCTATGTGCAAGGGTATTGAAGTTCTTATGACCACAGATCATCAGTACTGCTGTTTCATGTAATGCTGAAACTGAAATGATCCATGTTTGCATTGTTAAAAATGACGTGTGAAATATAATGAGTGCTTGGTGTTGAAAACTGCAATGTTTGTTATGAGGGTCAAAAATCTGTCTTGAAGGCAGCTACATTTTGAAGTGGTCTTTGAATACTTTTAATAAATTTATTTTGATAAATAATATTGAAAAAATCATGAGTGAAAATAAAATATTTAATTTCCACAGTTTCTCATTGTTTGCAAAGTAGGAGACTTTGCAGCAACAGAGCTTTTTGGTATTCTCAGGCTAAGTAGTAATGAAAACTGAATTGTGTTGGTGAAAAGTAACGGTGTATTAGCTTTTTATTGATGTATAAGAAATGATCACACATTTAGCAGTTCAAATGACACACTGTTAATATCTCAAGGATTTCTCAGGATTACAGACAAAGATTAACCGGATTCTCTGCTCAGGGTGGCCTGAAATCAAGGTGACAGATGGGGTTGCAATCTCATCTGAGGCTGAGCCTTATCTGCCAAATGTGTTCAGGTTTCTTTGCAGAATTCAGTTCCTTGAAATTGTAAGACTAAGGCACTTATTTCCCTGCTGGCTATTGGCAGAAGTCACTCTCAGCTCATAGAGGCCACCAGAGTCCTTTTTCACATGGTTCTCTGACAACACGGGAGTTTACTGGTTCAAAGTTAGCAAGAGAATCTCTCTTTAGTCTGCAGCAGCACAGTCTTATATTGGGGTAATATAATCATAGGAGTCACTATCTCATTATGTATCATTATATTCACAGATCCCCGCCATGCTCCACGGAGCCATCTAAGAATTCTCCTACCACACATAAGCAGTAGAGGAGACAGTGGCAATTATGGAATCAAATGCCTTTATCCAAATTTACAGCTGTTACTAAGCCCCAGCCAATTGTTGCCACATGATAATCAATACAGATTTTCCAAATTTTCAAGTGATGCTGTAAATCCAAAGTTGTATACTGTGTTTTCCAATATTTAAAATAGTGCCAAGCATTCAGCTGTTAGAACCTCTAGGGCAGAATAATGTATAGTACTGGCAATTATAGAAATTTAGTCACACTTCTATGATCTAGAAAGTGTCACAGATCTCAAAAAAAATAAAAAAAAAAATACAGGAATGTCAAGGAAAAAACATGAAAATGCAAAAACCACATAGCATAAAACAGGAAAAGCATGTGATTACTCTTTGTCCTAGTCAGTTAGGGTTACTGTAATGATATGGTTAGGCTCTGGGTCCCCACCCAAATCTCATTTTAAATTGTAATCCTCATAATTCCCACAGGTCAAGGGCAGGACATGGTGGGAGGTGATTGGATCATGGGTGCCGATTCCCCCATGCTGTTCTTGTGATAGTGAGTGAATTCTCACAAGATCTAATGGTTTTATAAGTGTTTAACAGTTCCTCCTACAGACTCATTCTCTTTCTTGCCTGTTGCCCTGTAAGAAGAGTTACTTTTCCTTCTGCCATGTAAGTTTCGTGAGGCCTTTCCAGCCATGCAGAACTGTGAGTCAATTAGATCTTTTTCCTTTATAAATTACCCATTCTTGGGTATTTCCCTATAGCTATGTGAGGATAAACTAATAGACATAGCAAGATACAACAGTGTGAGTGGTTCATAAATGACGGATATTTATTTTTCACAGTTCTCAAAGCTGGAAGTCTAAGATCAGGTTGCCAACATCGTTGGTGTCTGTTGAGGTTCCTTTCCTGATTGGAAACTGCCCACTATTATTGTATTCCTAGAGAGAATCAACGTCTCTCAAGACTCTTACAAGAGCTTTAATTCCATTAATAAGGATTACATTCTCATGATCTCATCTAATCCTAATTTTCTCCCAAAGGCCTCAACTCCTAATATCATCACATTAGGGGTTAAGGTTTCCACATATGAATTTTGGGAGGACACAAACATTCAATCCTTTCAACTTTTTCAGTGGGGAGGGTGAGTCACGGAATTGTGTTTGAATACTTCATCGAGAAAACAAGAACTGGAACTGGAACCTGACAGGAATAAATAAGGGTCAGCAAACTATACCCCATGGACTAACTATGGACTAAGAGCTGAAACCATATATATATATATACACACATACATACATTATATATATATATATATATATATTATATAAAACATTTGATATATATACATAAAATATTTATATATATCAATGCAAGTTTCATGACACAATGCAAGTTTCATAACATTTGAAATATATATATAAATATATATGTATTTACATATATCTAACCAAGTTTCATGACACACTAAAATTATGTGAAATTCAAATTTCTGTGTTGATTAATAATATGTCATTAGAACAGGGTTACACTTATTTGTTTATGTGCTGTCTACTACTATTTTCAGGTATATTAGTAGAGTAGAGTTGTTGTGACAGAGACCATACAGGCCACTGAAGATATCACCAGATAACGAGAATTTCTTATTATTGGTTGATCACCACTTTGCACTGGTCTCACTATATCTGTCTCACTGTTAGTACTTCTCCAGACAACATCAATCTTATAGTTTCCCAGTGTCTGAAACTGTACTCACTTTACATTACATGTACTTCTCCCTCTCCACTTACTGGCAATGGAAGATTAAACATATTAGTTTCTCAAAAGTAGTAGCAACTTTGAATGCCAGCTCTAAGTCTGAGAGATTCTATACAAGGTGACTTGAAGAAAACAATTGTGGATATCTTCTTTCTGTGGAGACATTTAGATGCAAACAGCAGTGAAAAAAAAATGTTCATCTGCCTTCCGGCTATGACGCAGAAATATTTACACTACTGAGTTTTTGTGAAACAGTGACAAATACAGAACATCTGGAAAGTCAAGAGAGCCAGACTGGGATGTCTAACAGTCAGTATGTCACGCTATAATTCTAACAGAACATACACACACACACACACACATTGTTGCTGTTCTTGTCAAATTCTATAAATTTCTTCTATCTGAGTCATAAAAGACCATGATTTCTATAGTTAAATAAAAATATAAATAATGATAGAAATTACTAAACCCATAGCATTTTGGTGTGGATAAAAATAATATTGAAGAAAAACTTAAAATATCAAAAGAATGGCATCATAGGAAAGAGAAAGTTGTGTATACTTGTTGGGATCTGGATCAGGGGTCAAAATTAATGGATGCTAAAATATTTGAACATAACTAAAATCGATTATCAGATTGTCTGAACAATATGTCATTTTCTATCAACTAAATTATCTAATAGTCTGTTAATTGAAGAAAAGTTTCCTCAGTAAAAGTGCTTATATGTAAAAAAAGTTTGTTAAGGCTAACAAAAAATATTTTTTTAATTCTTAAATTTCCATTTCTAATATCTAATTCATTCTTAAAAGGGAAAGACACACACGTGCACAAACACACACATTTACACACATGTACATACCTTGCTTGTTTTAAGAAATTGATGAATGAAGACCCATATTTGGAAACATGAAACTTAAGTTTAAAATTATTTTAGGCTTATTTTATGTGCATGGACGTGGCTTCAATTAAGTATATGAGTTATTTTTCCATATGAATTTCATTTAAGATTAGATAAATTATCCCACAGGCCTATCAAAAGAAGAAAGATAAACACATAGAAAGATAGTTGTCTTGGTCCATTTTGTGCTGTTATAACAGGATACCACAGCCTAGTTAACTTTTATGAAAAGAAATTTGTTGACTCATGATTTTGGCTGGGAAGTCCAAGCTCTGGAAAGGGCCTTCTTGTGTCATACCATGGCAGAAGAGGAAAAAGAGGGGAAGAGAAAGGCAAAAGGGGGATGAACTTATCCCTTTATAAGGAAGCCACTCCTTTTATAATAGCATTGATACATTTGTGAGGTCAGAGCCCTCATGGCCTGTCATCTCTTAAAGATCCCACTTCTTAGTACTGTTTGAATGGTAATTAAATTTCAGCATGAGTTTTGAGGGAGACAAACATTTAAACCATAGCAGTAGTATAAAATTTAATACTTCTCAGCAATAAAAAGTAATGAACTGCTGGTGCATGCAACAGCACAAGTGAAATCCAAAAACATGTTGAGTGAAAGAAGAACCCAGATTCAAAATTAATATATAATGACAGACATTAAAAAATTGTCTTCTCTGGAAGAGGCAGGAGATTTCTGTAAAAAAGAATATAAGGAAACGTTTTAGTTGGGCAAAAATATTCTATATCCTGTTACGATTGCACAGGAGGAGTATTTAATTATTAAATAATCTACTGAAAACTGAAGATCACTGCAGATTATTGTGAATATATACATATGAAAAGACTAGAAGAAAAAATAATACAGAGGTTTTCTGGTTAATCATTTTTTCAATTTTTTTCATTATTTTTTGGTATTTCCTTAATTTTGATATGAAGAAGCTAAAATGTTTGTATATTTATAACTATGTATACACACAAATATATTTATAATTATACATTTAAAAATGTTTTATTTATAAAGCACATAATTAATAAGTAAAAGTAAGAAAAGTAAGGTCTTCACAGTTTATTGATAAGATGAAATGAAAGCTCACTAGAAGACATGAGTAGAGAGAAGTGGAAGTACCTGATTATTCCCTACATTAGAATTTTATTTTTTTCTATTTTCTTGGCTGTTTACTTTTTTGCTTCCTACTACCCCTTTGATCTAATGCCTGAAGTTTTGTTCTGCCCTCTTTTATAGATAGAATCAGAACCAGGTAACAAGGGCTGTTGTATAGGTCACTAAAATTTTAGCTATTTTGTTCACCAGTATATTTGTAATATACTGGTGAACATAGTAAAAAAAAAAAGAAGAGTTTTTTTTACTATGGAAAATTACGTAAAATATTTAGTTTTGGAGAATTGTTGGGAAAACTGGTTCTGGATTACTGATAAGGACCTAATGTTTAAAAATTAAAATATTTAAGAATAAGATCTAGTCTGAACTAGAATATATCATAATTTTGTTTGTTTTGAATGGTATGATTCAAAATGTACCTTTGTATGTTTTGGAGATGTGATGGGTATATTCTTCTGTTTGAAAATTAATAATAGTCTTCCAATTCATTAACGACTTACATTTGTAAAACCAAAATTATATTTTCTGTAGAATACAATAGCACGGAAGAAAATTGAATTGTTATTCTTCCTTTAACAACCTGCTAAATATTTTTATTGCAAAGATTATTTATTATATATAATTGTGGTTATGTACACATAAGTAGATCAAGGAGCCAAGACTACTCATTGGGAAACCAAGGATTATATGTCTTACTACAATCAATTCTTTACTCAAGCTAATCCGTGTACCATATCAAAATTATTCTCCTTCACTGATTCTCCTGGGCCCAACCTATTTTTGTTCACCTACCTGTTGAAAATAAAGCCACCACATTCATTCTACTCATATTTCCCTGTCTTTGATAATCAGCATTCTTAGCCTCTGTGGACCTAAGGTTTTAGCGTCTGCTTGACCTCTTTGTACCCATAACACCACAGCACTTTGCAATGCAACCCAATCTATGAAGACCAGAGTTTATTTTACCATTTCTCAGACCACACTGTGCAATATATGGTCTTAATTCCCAAGCAGTTACTCAGAAGTGTACATTCTAGAAGTGTGGAGAAGTTAATACTCTATGGGGTGAAAATCATTTAATGGGAAGCAGGAGATGACAAGGAACTCTTAAGTCAGTTCCTCTTCCATCCTCATTCTGAGAGATTCTGACATGGGGCAACAGTCTACAGGGCAATTTTAGAAAACATCCTATCAGAAAGCAACAGGCTGTGATATTTTGGAAATGAAAGTCATCTTCATAAAACACATTTTCTTTCTTGTTGTCTTGATATTGCCTCACACAATAAAGCTTAAGTGTTTAACTTTGTTGCAGGCTTTCTTTTCTAAAGAACTTTGGCTAAGACAATTAGCAGCAATAAATCAAGACTATAAAGAGATTATATTAAGTCTGTCTTGGCAGCTATTATGACATAAATTGTTGTTTGGGGAGAAATCTATCTATGTGTCAGAGGAGATTGGGCATGATAAGAATAAAACATGGGCTCGGGCTTGTTTTTCTCTTTGAGTTATAAAGATACTTAAACTTCTATCACCACAGTAATCTGAAAATTATATTATTTGTTATTAAAATTACATGACTGACATCGTATCACATATGTAGTAGTAATGTGCATGTTAGATATTATCATACTCACTTGTGAAAAAACTGGAACAAAATAAAATTGGTTCTGATAGAACTGAAAATTTTTACCAGTTATGCAACCAAGTCTAATTAATGGTATTTAGAAAATATTAATTAAAATATGCAAATATATTAAGTTGATATTTATTTGATATACCCATACTTAAAATAAAGATACAATAAATAACATCAAAGGATTTGGAATGCACTACCAATTCTCTTCCAAATTTAACTACTAAATAATTATGAGACCTTGAAAAAGTCACTTAACTTCTTTAGATCTCAGTTTTCTCATTAATTAACAAAATAAATGAGTTGAATTATAGAAATCCAAAGTCCTCTTCCAATTCTAACAATGCAATAAACAATATTAATTAAGTAGCAATATTTGGGACAGTGTAATCAAACACAGAGCAGCTCATCAAACATAGCATTCATATGTCAATGTAGTTGTGTGCTATAAATGTTTTACTGCATTCAGAAATATTTTTAAAAAGATTAAATCAAATGAGATTAATGATTATCATGCTCATTGTAGGTTGCTATGACTATGCTGGGCCAAAGAAAATTAAAACTGAAAATAGGATATAGTCATTAAGTCATTCAAGTGTTTGTTGAACACCTATGGTGAGTTAGCATCTATACTTCATGCTGATGACTCAGTAGTTCATCAGAGAAGTGCCCTTGAAGACGGAACTATCATCAAGCCATTCACATATAAATGATTCCAAATGTAGTCAAATGCCTTGAAAAGGTTTCTTCTCTTAAGAAACAAATGAGCTAGAATTATCACAGGTTAAGGGTAGAATTTGTGGTTTGTAAACTAATATGTTGAACAACCAAGCTGCACAAAAGGCAAGGATTGAGGGAGTTCAAGAGCAACTGTTAGTAGATACTCTCATTCTGTTCACTGTCTGTTCTTCATATTTTAGTTTCAAGTCCAGAGACCTTGGGAAAAGCAATAAAATTGTCACATCTTGACTCAGGAATCTATTGAAATAATCAAATCCAATCATAGATTAGTTAACTTTGTTCCAGACCTGGGTTCCTAACCAGTTAGAATAGATGCAGTTATCTAGATAACATTGGAGAAGTACCTGGACAAGCCCTAGCTTACCATAATTTAACCCTTCAGTTGCTGGACAATGTTGTGGTCTAGAGTATCCATGAGAAGAGCCAAATAGCCGGGAACTAAGCAGAAAACAGTGAGAGCATTTAACTTTAACATTTCATTCTATAACAATGGCTAAATCATTTTAAAAACTGGTACTAATAAAACAATTATACGTTTCCTGGGATAAAAAGTAATAGGTTGAAAAAAATATGTTTTATTGTATACCTAATGGCAAGTTGCAAATATACACAGATTGGTGCTGAGTTTGCTCAAGACTTTAACTTTCTTACATATGAGATTTGTTTATTTTTAATAGTCACTAGGTGGCAATTCTGGGGCCAAAACGCACAGTATCTGATTATTAGTGTAGTTTTGTAATACTTTTAAATTTGCTGTTCATAATGGAAAGACAACATTATCTGGGGAAATTAGCTATATGAACTTTGAAACAAAACAAAACAAAAAAAACAAAAAAAAATTCCTGCTTTCCTAAGGTTGACTGACTATGGAATCCAAATGCAGATAACTGAGTGCACCTCAAATGCTATTTGACTAATACTCATAATTATGAAAAGCTTCCTACATTTTCCCTTAAATTCTTTTCTTCATGGCTTTTCAACACTTCCTTTTGATCACTAAGAATGCTGTAGCACAGCTGTAGAAAATGTTCGTCTCATTAAAATTTAGCCTACTGCAAGTTCAGAGGATTCTAAGTGTATGTATAATTTTATTTCCACTGGGTGATTTCTGCAATGTGTATGAGCCATTCTCTCTAATGGAAAGTGCAATAGTAAGGTTCTTTAAATAGGCATTAATCGTCACAATGCATTTGCAAGTTAGGTAAGCAACATGAAGCGTAGAGCCATAATAAGCATTATCCACATTCAACCACCTTCACAGCCTGCAAACCCAGAAATCACACATCACGAACAAAGAACATTTGCAAAAGGAATAGCAAAAATACATGTGGTTTATTTCCTTCCTGATTGTCATAGAAAGATGAAACAAAAATATCAAATGTAATTTTTAGAAATAGAAACAATAAATTAAAATAAAACACAACACTGAACTATGATTGTCACGTAAGAGATGAGGTCTTATTCAGCTGTTATTTAGTACTGATACATAGATATTATTATTATAAAAAATATTTACTATCTTCAACCCTATTGTTGAAAAAATCCTCTTTTCTTCGTTTTTTTTTTGTTGACATGCTGACTTATTCTTGCCAAATGAGAAAGTTAA
>NW_016808198.1:2788541-2791980 GCF_001698545.2 Rhinopithecus bieti
TTGCCAAATGAGAAAGTTAAGATAATTATTAAATAATAAATAATTATTAATTATTTCAGTGAGTGCTTAAACACTAATAAAAACAAAACCAAAGTCAACAAATCAAAACATTACTTTTAGGATTTAATGACTTCCATGAAGAAAAGATTCCTGTCTGTCTAATCTGCATTAATAGTACAAAAAATTCACTGAATTGTATAAAAATAATGTTATCTTAGTGAATAATTTGTTTTCTTCATTTTGGAAACAGAATAAACACTATAAGCCTTATAGAAGATGTTTGGAATCGATATACTCTGTTTCAAACATAGATGATATATTGATAAAGACACATATACAATTAAATAATAACAATAGGAGTTTAGTCAATAAGGCATTTGCACAACTCATATCCTCAAGTTAAATATTTTTGTATCTTTAACCAGGGATGGTGGCTCACTTCTGCGATCCCAGCTCCTCAGGGGGCTGAGGCTGAAGGATTGCTTGAGGCCAGTAATTTGAGATCAGCCTAGGTGACATAGTGAGACCCTATCTCTAAGATAATTAATAGTAATAACAATATCAATTTTTGTATGTAGTTTTCAGTCATCTTTGTTTCTTAATTGGATTGAATTTTTTGTCACTATGCTTGATAGGGCAAAAATTAGTCATTTAAGTCACAAATCTTCAACTCTAAACTTCTCATTTTTCAACCATATGGGTTCAATTTGTACAACTACATAATGCCTACACTTAAACAGTAAATCTTAGATTATTTTATCTCGTTTTAGGTGTAATCAATATGTACTGGTATTGTTTAAAGGAATTGTAAATTTGCATTTTAAATTAATCCTCACATGAAATTTTGGAGTTATTACTCCCATACTTTTCTATACTCTCTTCACAAAATTAAGAGTAGGATTCCTGAATAAAATTTTCTATATTTTTTCTATTAGAATGAAATACATAAATGCTTAAGAAGACAGTATAAAAGATGAGAGTTTAAGAAAAGCTTCACTGTCCTTACCTTGCCCTGGAGTACTGTTCTTGCTGATTCAACAGAACTTCAGTTTTCAAAGACAAACTTTAAATCTCCATCAAATATTTCAAAGATGGAAAATAAGACTTAAAATGTCATTATTTTATAATGAGTCATTGGAATTTTATGCCTACAGCAGAATATTAATTTTAATATCATGATATATGTGAAACTTACTGTTACAGAAAATAAATTCAGAAATGTGAATTGAACAATAAAAATGAGTCTTAATATTTCTTAAATTTAATGTCTATTAGCAGATAGATAATTGTTCAATTGATGTCAATTTTCTCTTACTTTTCCTTTGTTATGTGGTAGAATTTAAAAACCTTATCAAAATATTTATAAAGCGATCAATTTTCTTAGTACAGCAGTAAAGCTATTCCAAGTAAGCATAATAAAAAAAATCACACAACTTTGAACATAATCAGTATGAAATCTATAGTTTTACGTATCACAAATTTGTGAACTATTTACATCAAGATGCCTTGTGCTTATATAATTCCTTGAAAATCTTATGAAAACATAATATAATTGTCTATATTTGGTTCAAATTCAGTGTCAGAACAATGTGATACATTGTGACATGCAGAGACTGTGTCTTAACTCTGTGAAACTTAATTTTGTATACAGTATTTCTTGAACATTCCCAAGAGCAACGTGGTCATAGCATCCCCGAAATAACTTAAGAAGAGTCATCAAACCTCAAGTATACAGCTGAATTCAGCACTGAAGTGCTAGAAAACCTAACTGAAGCTTGATTAAAGGGGTTGTGTCAAGTGTTCAGCTTGCTGGGTGTTTGGATATCCAGAGGCCTGACCTTGGTTCTCCGAAGACTGTAAACTCAGCAATATAGCTACTTGGACATTTGTTATTTTCTGAGAAAAGAAACAGTATATTTGAAAACACATGTGGGTTTCCCTGATTCCATACATGTGCAGAATGAGCAGATATGTCAAACAGAGGTGGCTGATTATAGTCCTTTTAGATATGGATTACAAAGCTCTAAGCTGAAGGCCTAGAGTGACCAAGGGTCAGCATGCAGTCAAATTCCGTGTTAACTAACTAAGGAGCCAGCTTTGTGATAAGCAGGACTTTTTGAACTTGAGATTATTAAAAACAATAACAATAGAAACAAAACATACAATATCCAGTGAAAGCAAGGCGATCTAAAATTAATGTGATTAAGCCATAAGTTTAAAAATGATAAAATTTAGCAAAACATTGTGATATTGTGGAAAAGGTATTGTAAGACAAAATTTACACAGATTTGAGCAGGCAAATAAAAGTAGAAAATACACAAGACAGAATATTCCCAGCATTTCTTTGAAAATGACAAAAAAATATGTGCAGGATTCTCTATTTAATAAATGTTAATGGGAAAACTAGCTAGCCATTTGCAGAAAACAGAAACTGGACCCCTTCCTTATACCTTATACAAAAATTAACTCAAGATAGATTAAAGACTTAAGCATAAAATCTAAAACCATGAAAAACCTAGAAGAAAACCTAGGCAATGCCATTCAGAACATAGGCATGGGTAAAGACTTCATGACGAAAACACCAAAAGCAATTGCAACAAAAGCTAAAATTGACAAATTGAATCTAATTAAACTAAAGAGCTTCTGCACAGCAAAAGAAACTCTCATCAGCGTGAACAGGCAACCTACAGAATGGGAGAAAATTTTTTGCAATCTATCCATCTGACAAAGGGCCAATATCCAGAATCTACAAGGAACTTAAACAAAATTACAAGAGGAAATACATAACTCCATCAAAAAGTGGACAAAGAATATGAACTTCTTAAAAGAAGACATTTATGTGGCCAAAAAACATATGAAAAAAAGCTCATTATCACTGGTCGCTAGAGAAATGCAAATCAAAACCACAATGAGATACCATTTCATGCCACTTAGAATGGCAGTCCTTAAAAAGTCAGGAAACAACAGATAGATGCTGGAGCGGATGCGGAGAAATAGAAATGCTTTTATACTGTTGGTGGGAGTGTAAATTTGTTCAACCATTGTGGAAGACAGTGTGGTGATTCCTCAAGGATCTAGAACCAGAAACACCATTTGACCCAGCAATCCTATTACTGGGTATATACCCAAAGGATTACAAATCATTTTACTATAAAGACACATGCACATGTGTGTTTATTGTAGCACTATTTACAGTAGCTAGGACTTGGAACCAACCCAAATTCCATCAATGATAGACTGGATAAAGAAAATGTAGCACATATACACCATGGAATACTATGTAGCCATGAAAAGAATGAGTTCATGTCTGGGCGCGGTGGCTCAAGCCTGTAATCCCAGCACTTTGGGAGGCCGAGGTGGGCGGATCACAAGGTCAGGAGATCGAGACCATCCTGGCTAACACGGTGAAACCCCTTCTCTACTAAAAAATACAAAAAAA
>NW_016808198.1:2792590-2800231 GCF_001698545.2 Rhinopithecus bieti
GCTGGAGTGCAGTGGCCGGATCTCAGCTCACTGCAAGCTCCGCCTCCCGGGTTCACACCATTCTCCTGCCTCAGCCTACCGAGTAGCTGGGACTACAGGCGCCCGCCACCTCGCCTGGCTAGTTTTTTGTACTTTTTAGTAGAGACGGGGTTTCACCGTGTTAGCCAGGATGGTCTCGATCTCCTGACCTTGTGATCCGCCCGCCTCGGCCTCCCAAAGTGCTGGGATTACAGGCTTGAGCCACCGCGCCCGGCCAGTTTACTGTCTTTTCTTAAGGTTTACTTCAAGACTGTTAATCATATGAAGCTCCAACCACTCCAAGTTATCAGAAATCCATCGCTTTGAAAATTTTAGTTGTTACTCCATACCCTCTGTCTGGAACTTTTTTCTTTTTTCTTGTATTATTATTTTAATTTTTTAAATTTATTTCTTTTTATTAGTATACTTTAATTTCTAGGGTATATGTGCACAACATGCACATGTTACATATGTATTCATGTGCCATGTTGGTGTGCTGCACCCATTAACTCATCATTTACATTAGGTATATCTCCTAATGCTATCCCTCCCCCCACCTCCTACCCCACAACAGGCCCTGGTGTGTGATGTTCCCCTTCCTGTGTCCAAGTGTTTTCATTGTTCAATTCCCACATATGAGTGAGAACACGTGGCATTTATTTTTTTGTCCTTGCTACAGTTTGCTCAGAATGATGGCTTCCAGTTTCATCCATGTCCCTACAAGGGACATGAACTCATCTTTTTTATGGCTGCACAGTATTCCATGGTGTATATGTGCCATATTTTTTAAATCCAATCTATCATTGATGGACATCTGGGTTGGTTCCAAGTCTTTGCTATTGTGAATAGCGCCACAATAAACATACGTGTTCATGTGTCTTTATAGCAACATGATTTATAATCCTTTGGGTATATACCCAGTAATGGGATAGCTGGCTCAAATGGTATTTCTAGTTCTAGATCCTTGAGGAAGTGCCACACTGTCTTCTACAATAGTTGAACTAGTTTACAGTTCCACCAACAGTGTAAAAGTGTTCCTCTTTCTCCACTTCCTCTCCAACACCTGTTGTTTCCTGACTTTTTAATGATCACCATTCTAACTGGTATGAGATGATCATTGCCATTTTGATTTGCATTTCTCTGATGGCCAGTGATGACGAGCATTTTTTCATGCATCTGTTGGCTGCATAAATGTTTTCTTTTGAGAACTTTTTTCTTATCCCGTCTGAATTACTACTTATCTGTGTACATTTGAGTTTAGTATCGGACATGTTTAAGATGTTTAGATGACATTCAGCTGAAGAAGATGTCAGCAGACAAAGGAAATGAAACTCCAGAGGCTGTTTAGAGTGAGAAGTACCTCTCTGTGGCTCATATTCATAGTCCAAATGGAAACTGTGGGCATGAGTTAGACTGCAAGGAAATAAATTCAGAAAAAGGCAGCAGAAGATTCATACTATCTTTCAAAAAAGATTTATACTATCTTTCAAAAAAGATTTCTCTGGTATGGTAATACACAGCATAAGATTGCAAGAAGTTCAGGTCATGAGAGCTATTGGAAATCTTGCCTCAATGACCAGAGCCTTTAGTCATTAGCCATGTGGATGTCCTGCCATCATATGGGCGGGGGGGAAATGAACTGATAAACTCATCTGGGAAAGCAGAACACTGCAGCTATTTCATCCTCAAAAGTTAATTTGTTTAAGTGTCAACCAGGGCATGAAATATGATTTAATCTTACTTTATAATAGAGGATTGAGGAAGCCAACTTCTCAGTTCCCAAATGAGAAAATAAACAGTGACAGGATTTTGCCCATGAATTCTGCCTGTGGAAGTTTCTTTTCCTACTCCCCTTCTTTATCTTTCTCCTCCTCCTCCTTCTCCTCCTCCTCCTCCTCCTCTTCTTCTTCTTTGTCACCCCCTCTTCCAACTGGGATCAATACAGGATGAAGACTGTTTCTCCAGTTTCACTTAGAGTTTTGAAAGAATTTGAAGAACAGGACTTAACTAACAGAGGCTATGAAAACCAATGCAAGTAATGTGTGTTGATCACTTAAAATTACGCAGAAAATAATAAGGGGGTTAACCAATGTTTCTGGCAACTGCCTTTCTCATAAAGCATGACCTTTTAATTTGCTCCCTATATAAAAACATGTTGAGAAATTGAGTCTGGCCAGTGGCAAGGCTACTCTCTCAGCCAAACATTCTCCTCAAATACCCACTCACGTAACCAAATTGACAAGGATATCAGGCCCCATGATATGCCCAAGTGAAGACATAAAAAGACTGGGCAAAATGTGAAGCATAACAATATCAATAAATCTTGTCTTTTTCTAAGTGTTATTTTATTGGCACTTTACTTACACGATCTATAATGCTTATAATGAAGTGTTGAGAAAGATAGTACTATGAATTTATGGATAAGAAAACCACAACTCTGGAGGTTAATTAAATTGTTGGAGGTCATATATTGGGAAATTAGCAGTACTTGAATTTGAACCCAGGTGAAGAAACATATTTCATCCAGGTCCAAACCAGGTGATATAAAACATCAAAAATGCTGACCCTGTAAAATCCTTTGATCCAGGCTTAAAGGAATCTTTTCTAATGTTTTTCCTGGATTTTTATCTTTACCTCTAAATCAGGGAATAAGCAGACACTTACCCAGGTGATCCGGCAAACAAGGGCAGGATGAGAAGTACACTAAAACCAGAAGTGAGGATTTTGAGGTAAATGGATGGAGTCAGCGCAGCTGTGTTAACACGCAGCATACTGAGATGTGAAGGGATGGCAAAGCTGCCCCTCCAATGGAGATGTTCCTGACACTTACTGTCAATTGCAATCTCCAGGCACATATTCCTCACTTCCGGCGGTTCTGTCTGTTTGCTTATTTCCTACATTATTACTCAGTGTATTCATTTCCTATGACTGCTGTAACAAATTACAACAAACTTGGTGAAGAAATGTATTCTCTTGTAGTTCCAGAGGACAGAAATCCTAATCAATATCACCAGAATGGTTAAAATCAAGGTGTTGGCAAGGCCATGTTCTCTCCAGGGGCTATTCCTTGTGGCTTCCAGCTTCTGGTGGCTGCCTCCGCAGTCCTGGGCTTCCAGTTGCATTACTCTAATTTCTACCTCTGTCTTCACATCACCTTCTTGTCTGTGTATTTGTTTTTCTTTGTTGCTCTCATAAGGAGAAACGTTGTATGGCATTAAGGCTCACCACAATATTCAAGGAAAAACTATTTTTCTCAAGATGCTTATTTTATTCATAAAGTACAGGGTAATTTTAGAAAACATCTTGCCAGAAAGCAACAGGCTATGATTTTTTGGAAACGAAAACCATCTTCATAAAATAATTTTCTTTCTTGTTGTCTTGGTATTGTCTCACACAATAAAGCTTAAGTGTTTAACTTTGTTGCAGGCTTTCTGTTGTAAAGAAATAAAAAAATTTTGTAAAGAAATTGATAAAATAAGAATCTTGAGAAGAAGAGATTTTCCTTGACTATCGTGGTGATCCTTAATGCCACACAACATTTTACCTTCAGAAAGCAACAAAGAAAAAACAAATATACAGATGAGAAGGTGATTTTAAAAAGATAAGTTCATGTCCTTTGCAAGGACATGGATGAAGCTGGAAACCATCATTCTCAGCAAATTGACACAAGAAAAGAAAACCAAACACTGCATGTTCTCACTCATAAGTGGGAGTTGAACAATAAGAACACATGAACACTGGGAAGGGAACATCACACACTAGGGCCTGTTGGAGGGTGGAGAGCAATGGGAGGGACAGCATTAGAGAAATACCTAATGTAGATGATGGGTTGCTGGGTGCAGCAAACCACCATGGCACATGTATACCAATGTAACAAACCTGCACGTTCAGCACATGTATCCCAGAACTTAAAGTATAATAAAAAATTTTCTTTAAGATTCTTATTTTAATCATATTGTTTCCCATATAAGGTAATTTTCACAAGTTCCTAGGATTAGAACATAAATATATATTTTGGGAGGACATCATTCATTCCACTATAGTTACCATATCACAAATGAGTACTTGATCAGTATAATTTGAATAATATTGAATGATATGAGTAATATATGATTTAACTATACCTTTTAGGCACCTATGACATTCTTTTCATTTAAAAATATGATAGTAGTCCATGACTGGGCACAGATATTTGGAATAAAATGTTACAATTTAGATATAAGTTCATCAGGAAACAGGAGTCAGAGGTGGAAGGACTTACGCCTTTTTGAAACTACAGTTCTCCTCTGAGACCCAATCCTTTCTATGAAAAAAGGAAATAGTGCTTTGAGTATGTGTACATTATCCAATAATAAACGGGAAGATATTTACAAATAATATCCTGTTAAATGAGTCTCAAATAAGAGTAAGCACTTTGTGTGGTTTGGGTGGAAAAAGAAAACCTTACAAAATAATAGGTAACTAAATAATTATTACATGTATCATGGAATGAAAATACTCTCAGCAACCATTAAGAAATATCAAGTTTAAAAGTTTCCCAATGTACTCCCCTCCCCAGATCTAAAATTCATAAATAGTTCATAAAATATTCTTTTCTACATTTGTCAAGAATTTAAAAGAATCATTTTCTAACACTTATGTTTTCTAAAATAGTTTTCACCTTTCAAAGTAATTGCTATTCCTTTTTTTTTGCCTGAATTCAGCAGGTAGTTTGACACAGACATATCAGTGATGAGAAAAGATGGTGAGCAAAAGCAATGGAATTCTCAGAGCTTTGCTGCTGGGAGAGTATAGCTTTGTGGAAGGGAAAAACACAAGAAATTAACATCTGCAACTCCAAGCTAGAATAATGATTACAAAAGTTTACAGGGGGAAATTATGTAGACTACATCGACAACGCCAACTTGGGAGAATATTTCACAAAAATTAATTCAGATCCAACACAGAACAAAGGTAGAAAGAGCTGATTGGAGAAGCAGCACAAGTCTGACATTTTTTCCACATGTATATAAAGGGGTTCACAGAAATTTAGCTGATCTTATTATTTTGGTTAATAAGTGCTCAATTTTTTGAAGTGTTACAAGACATTTTAAATTAAAGTTGTTTTATTTTAGAATCTTAGAAGAAATGCTCTAAAACTTATGTCTTTTCCAATTTTCATGGTAAAGGGAGTAAAATGTGATCTGTTTAAGTTGTAATGATGAGAAACTACAAGAACAAATGTAGGCTCTCTTCTTTTGACATATTTTTACTCTTTCTCAAAATATTAATTACTGCACATATTTTGTCACATGTACATACCTATGAAGTAGGATCCTGAGTTCAGTATATTTGGAGGCATAAGAGGTCACTATTTTTTTTCTCTATGGACAATCTGTTGTGAATATCTATGAAGGTACATTCTGTGTGCTGTGTTCTGGCATGGAAATAATCATCTAGCACATATAGTGCACTAATGTATGTTCTAAGGCCTTTATATGTATTAACAGACTTAATATTCAAACATTCCTATGAATTAAGTTTATGCTATTTTATGGATGAGAAAACTGAGGCATGTAGGTTTATGAGAGAAAAAAATACCGCTTTATAAAAATTGGTAACCAATGTTCACTGTAAGACCCAGTTGATCTTTGCTAATGCTGTAACTCCAATGAGGATTCAAGTTGGTTTCAGATATTTTTAAAACTAATTAATGTAATATCAGAACTGACTCTTCTGCACTATATAATTTGAATACGTCATTGCTAGTGCCAGCCTGACTCCTGAACTTAATTTTGCATTAATAGAAATCTTGCAGTTTATATCTTAACTCTAATAAGAATGAATAGTCATTTATGTGATTTCTCGTAAGCAAATTAGTCAAGTTCCGATAGCACGGATGGAGTGAGTACCTTTTCATATGCATGGGATACATTGTGTATATAGATATAAATATTATATCAATATCTGTATCTAGATATCTAGACAGGAAGAGATAAAAATAGAGACAGAGGCACAATGAGATCAAGAAAGATATGATTCTTGAGCATTTATATCAAAATTTATTTTTGCTCAAAGCAAGCAGTGAAATTATTTGGTTGTTGATTAAGAAGTCAGGTAAGGCTGGGCACGGTGCCTCATGCCTGTAATACCAGTACTTTGGGAGGCTGAGGCCGGTGTATCATGAGGTCAAGAGATTGAGACCATCCTAGTCAAGATAATGAAACCTCGTCCCTACCAAAAATATAAAAATTTGCTGGGCATGGTGGGACCCTACTGTAGTCCCAGCTACTTGGGAGGCTGAGGCAGGATAATCACTTGAACCCGGGAGGCGGAGGTTGCTGTGAACCGAGATCGCACTCCTGCACTCCAGCCTGGCAACAGAGCAAGACTCCATCTCAAAAAAAAAAAAAAAAAAAAAAAAAAAAAAAAAATCAAGTAAGACTAAGACTTTAAAAACAAGTGATTTGTATATGCTTCATTTTCTTTCATTAATGTATAAGTTAGCACTTATCTGATAATCTTTTGAAAAGGAGTCAAGTATTTGATGTTGAGTCACAAAGTCCTTTATAAATCATACCCATAAAACATAATATATAATTTGAATTTGATTCTCATAAAATAGAATAAGAATGTAAAACGTAGAAAAAACAATTTAATTATAAAAATTTGACAGTTTTTTCAAATATTTATAGCATTATACAGTTTTGCATTTTTAAGCTCAAATTTTAATTTTCTTTTTGGCAATTGGTTTTTATTAAATATTTCTAAAACATTCAATCTAGTTTTTAATTAAAATGGTAGTTGTTTTCATTTATCTTTTCATGTTTTATGTATTTACATAAGATTTATCTACATAACTTATTTATAATAAAAAAAGAATTAACTGGAGCTGGCATTTATAGATTTGGGATAAACACCACAGCTCTTGGTCAGCATGTTACTCAGACGATGGTAGTAGAAATGATCACATATATTGAATTATAAACTATGGCTACCAATATTTAGCTTGAAGACATTTCTTCTTCACAGGAAATGAAGAACCTGAGTTAATTTGGTGAGTCTGTTCTGTATCATCCTATTTTAGTTGCATCTATCCTCTGTAATTGTAGTCTTTACAGTGTAAATAGTCATAAAGAGAAATGGGAAACTGTAGTTTCCAAACACAAAGGTATATAAAGTTATATTTTAAAAGAGGTAACTATTTCATAAGTTAACATTCCTGAAAATCGTAAGAAAAGGATACAGAAAAATATTCATTACAAATTCTAGGTACTTGCAACTTATTGGTGTCAGAATTTTAAATGATTGGTTTAGCTATTTCCCGATATAATTAAAATAAAAATTTTCCATAATAAGTAATATGTTAATTAAAAAATGAACAGAGCCTATAAATAGGATATAGAATTAGGAAGTATATTTTTTAACATTTCCAATAAACTAAATAACCTAGAGAAATAGGAAAAACTAGAATCATACAGAAAGCACAGTTTAGTACCAAAAAATATGCGCTCTGGAGTCAGACTGCCTGAGTTCAAGGTTATAAGCATCAGCTGTAAGCATACGAGAAGATGCTCAATATCCTAATCAAAGAAATGCCAACAAAAACTACACACACACACACACACACACACACACACACAC
>NW_016808198.1:2802358-2812365 GCF_001698545.2 Rhinopithecus bieti
TTTTTTTTTTTTTTTTTTTTTTTTTTTTTTTGCAGAGGTTGGGTCTTTCTATGTCATCTAGGATGGTCTTCAACTCTTCAGCTCAATTGTCCTGCCTGCCTCTGTCTCCCAAGGTACTGGGATTACAGGTGTGAGCTGCCACGCCCAGCCATGTTTTGATGTTTCTATGGTTAATTTATATATTACTCTTTCAGTTTAATCAGTCTCAGTTTGCTCACTAAAAAATCAGTTTATTGCTAAAATTCCTAAAACAGAGCTGTAGTATCCCACTGAAGTCCCCACATATGACTGTCTGATTTGAACTTAAAGGGAAACTTGAGTTGTGAGATATCTTATTTATGAACAAAACCTCCAGTTGTGAAATAAGTATTTGATAGTTTTTTTTTTCCCTGATTTCTCCATCATTTCCAGTTATCATTTACTCACAGAAGCAACTGGCTAGTCATCTAATATCCTTGATACCCAATGTGATAGTCTAATGTGTTCCTGCTTTCAAACATGAGAAGAAACATTTCAAAACCAACAATAGGTAAGCAGATGTCCAATAAATCCTTTAGACCATTGGGCTTAGGAAGAAAGAAGCCTCATCCCCACTTCCCTTCCATCATTTTAATATGAGTGAACAAAGGAACAAAAGCTCAGCAGCTGACAGTACTCTCATGTCTCTCCAACTCAGTGAAATCACACATTTTCCAGGTTTCCTGGCTGTGCATTAATGAGGGAATTGTCAGAGGGAAAGAAAGAGTAAGTTCATGGTTCTCAGTTCCATATGTCAGTTCTTCAGCTACCAACCCACTATATTATGGCTTCTAGAAAATATGCTCCATTCATTAATAAAAGTAATTTAGGGAATATTTATATTTTACTATATTATCATATAGATCCTCTCCAGCAATATTCATTTAGATTTGGGGCCTGGAATTGCTTCTCTAATATTGTCCAACAGCTTCTTCTCTCCTCAAATGCAGACATATGTTGGCAACAAGCCACCTCTAATTATTTCTCATTACTTTCCCTCTTCTTTTAACATGTTCTTACTGTGTGGAGCTTTGCCAATTGCTGACAAAAGCCAAATGGAAAAAAAGAGGAAGATACTTTGATGGGTAATCTGTTTCAGCTGCGCAGTAGCACCACTCTATGCTCTACTGGAATCTGCTTCTTGCCAAAGATCGTACCTGCTGCCTGCAATGTTAAACACAGGAAACCTGCTGCTGCTGTTGCTTTTGCTGTTGCGGACTCTGGTGGCCATGGATGTGCCTCAAGAGGAGAAAGGCAAGGAAAAGATACACCTATTTATTTAAGTGCACATGTAAAAGAAAATTTCTCCATCAGTTTCTGAGCTCTGCAAATCTTAAGCTGTTATTAGTGAAACAAAAAATCAATTGACTTTCATTCATTCAGTGAGACATACTGAATAATTTCTGTATGCATAACACCAGATTAGTCACTTGAAGATGAACTGCCCTAAATGTTGTCTAAATGTCGCTTCTGCTGCAAAAAAATTTTATAATATAATAGAGAGGATAAAAGGTAAATATTGATGGTAAAAAAATGGTGATGACAATGACAATAATGGATAAAACACGTGTATATGCAGGAGTTAAAAAAAAAAAAAAAGAAATCAGTTCCTTGACAGTGTTTGAGTAAACTATGAAATAGATTGAACTTGATCTAGGTGTTGAAGCATAACGAGATTGAGAGAGAGAGAGAGAGAGAATATGCAAAATTCGAAGAAAAAAGAAATCAGTTCCGAGACAGTATTTGACAAAACTGTGAAATAGATTGAATTTGATCTAGATCTTGTAGGATAACTAGATATGAGAGAGAGAGAGAGAGAGAGAGAGAGAGAGAGAGAGAGAGAGAGAGAGAATTGAGAGAATACTTGGCCAATGAAAGAGAATGAAGGTGGATTCATAGACATTATATTAAACCTAATCACAATCTAATATATTATAAAGGATACTTTTGGAAAATATCCTTTATATCATACTACTGGAATACTACTGGAAAAGTAAGTAGGGACCAGATTATAAAATATGGCTAAGCAGCAAGAATTTTATGTAGAATGCATAGAAGCTTTTATAAGCAAAAAATAATGCACATTTTTCACTGGGAACCTGATGAGGAAACACCTGGATATGTAACACACTCTTAGCTGATTTAGGGCCACAAGAGGAAAGTGTATGTAACCTCATTAGTCATGATGATGACATTGGGAAAAATAAGGATAAGTCAGATTTCAGACTAGAGGATTGTCTAGGGTCTGCCAACTGCTTGGATGGGAGAATCGGAAAAGAATAAAAAATAAAAATTTTGTTTTCTACTAAAAGACAAAATCATACTCTACAAACTCAAAGAGAGAAGAGCACCTCTGCGTGCACATCCCACACAAATATTCCTTTTGTTGTGATGCAATGTTCAGAATGTTCAGGGAATTCTAAATATTTTCTGCATTATCGGTAACTTTAAGAAGCTATGCAATCTTCCTTCTGTTGTCTGATCCAAAAAAATTGTATGGGAATTCTATGATCCTACCTGTGAGTCTGTGTGGGATCAGGGTCAGTACCCCTTCTCAAAAACTCGCCAGCACAAAAATTCTTTTCTTTGCCATTTACCCCTTACCTTCTAATTTGTGTAAACAAAACACGTTAAAAAATAACGTTAAGTGTACAAAAAAAGGAAACAGGGAAAAATAGCTCTGAATAAACATTTTCTAGATTTTTTTTCTTTATTCTTGGACATCTGTGTTGAAGGAAAAGGTCAAACGTTTCAATACATCATGGTCTAGTTACCAAATTGTGTGGTAGGTAATTAGAATTTGGAAGGCAAGTAGGGTTGGGGAGTAGTTGGTGAGCAAGGTTAACTGAGCATAAGGAGCCTACTTTTAAAATCTGAATAGCTCTTGTAGAAGCAAAAATTTTGGCTAGGTCATTCTTTGTACATTTTTTCCTTCCGGATTTTTACCTTCAACCTGCTACCACAGTTCTTTCACTGGTAACAGGAAGCATGAAAATGATATACTGCAGCATTAGCAAGAAGGCTCAAAATGTGGCCAGTTAAATTATTTGTGGTGCACCAGGTGTTCTCGCATGATTTGGAGACAATCTGCTTCAGGGTCTAATCTCACATTCTTTCATCTAAAGTCGGCACAGAAGAACTGTTCATAATGGGATATCAGTCGGAATTTTCTTATTAGTGATGAAATAAACCAGAACTGGGACTCAAATCATTTCATGTGCAGTATGTTCTTTCCCCTTTCATACTGTCTACAGTCTGAGGATATGTCCTTGACTGTTTGCTTTTTTTCAAGAAAAAGAGGTTTAGTGACTTGATATTATTTTTCACTGATTTTCCAAAAGCAGAAAATGATAAAAATTTATTACAATGATTATTTTTAAATAATATCAGATCCAAATTACATAAGAGTTAATAAAAGCAAAACTATTGCATGTCAATTCAATTTATTGGAAGGAAATTGCGAATAAATATGAAACACGTTGAAAAGAAATGAGATAAATAAATCTATTGTAAAATTACAGAAAATATATTATATTTTAGCATCTTTCTGATATCATAAAAATGCAATTATGTTTCTTAAGACTTGCAAAGATATTTCAAATAATCTTTTGCAGCTTATGTATTTTTCTCATTTACTTGCATTTCTATGTATTCATTTTTTAAACAGATGTTTTAAGTGTTTTCAAGCCGTGAGCCGAGATTGTGCCATTGCACTCCATCCTGGGCAACAAAGTGAGGCTCTGTCTCAAAAAATAAAAAATAAAAAATTGGCCGGGAGCGGTGGCTCACGCCTGTAATCCCTGCACTTGGGGAGCCCGAGGCGGGCGGATCACGAGATCAGCAGATCGAGACCATCCTGGCGAACACGGTGAAACCCTGTCTCTACTAAAAATACAAAAAACATTAGCCGGGTGTGCCAGCGGGCACCTGTAGTCCCAGCTACTCAGGAGGCTGAGGCAGGAGAATGGCGTGAACCCGGGAAGCCGAGCTTGCAGTGAACTGAGATCGCGCCACTGCACTCCAGCCTGGGCAACAGAGGGAGACTCCGTCTCAAATAAATACATGCATACATACATACATACATACATACATACATACATACATAATTGCTGTGAAGTATTGCAATCACAGTATGCAGAAAGCATACTGGTAGTCAAAAGAGGTAGTATTTTTGCCTTAGGCCAGAAAAACAACAACAGTATCAACAAAATGGTTTCCAGAGAATAGGCTTAGGTTGTATTTTGAAAGGTAATTAAGAAATCGTTAAACAAAATGAATTCTAGGCAACGGAAGAGCCTGCCCAATGTGGAGGTAGGGAGAGGTGGCATGAGGAGCTTATGATGTGTGTTAGTGCTTGCTTCTGGGTAAAGTGCAGTTAGCAGTGTTGGTTGATTATCATTTTACTGCTTATTATTGCTTGCATATAGCATTTCATTGCCCTCTAAACAGTGTTTGGTCAGATATTTATAAAACAGTAAATTGAACAAAAACAAAAATGAAAACAAAACACACCTGAAAATGGATGATGTCACCATCACTAAAAAAAAAAAAAAAAATTGTGAGTACCTGGTAGGTGTATGTATCTAGAGGGTACATGAGATATTTTGATGTAGACATATAATACATAACAACCACATCAGGGTAGACAGGAAATCCATCACCTCAACCATTTATCATTTCTTTGTATTACAAAATTTCCAATTATGCTCCTCTAGTTATTTTAAAATGTATAGTTATTATTGACTGTAATCACGTTATTGTGCTATCAAATACTAGATTTTACTCATTCTCTCTAACCATGTTTCTGTGCCCATTAACCATCCTCACTCACCTCCTTTCTCAGCCTTTAATAGTCATCATTCTCTCTATCTTGATGAATGAGTTATTATATAAAAATTGTTTTAAATTTTTTTAGCTCCCATAAACAAGTGAAAATGTATGAAGTTTATTTCAGTTAACATAATGTTATTTCTGTGCCTGGTTTATTTCACTTAACATAACATCTTTCAGTTCTATCACTGTTGTGGCAAATGACAGGTTCTCATATTTTTATGGCTGAACAGAACTCTATTGTATATATGTATCATATTTTCTTTATCAATTTGTCTGCTGATGGACACTTAGAGTTCTTCAAAATCTTGGTTTTGTAAATAGTGCTGCAATAAACATGGGCACACAGCTATCTCTTTGATATACCTATTTCCTTTCTTTTGGGTATATACTCAGCAGTGGCATTGCTGTATCATATGGTAGTTCTATTTTTAGTTTTTCAAGGAAGCTCCATACTGTTCTCCATAGAGGCTGTACTAACTTACATTCCCACCAACAGCGTATGAGGGTTCCCTTTTCTCCACATCCTTGGTAGCATTTCTTATTGCCTGTCTTTTGTGTGAAAGCCTGATATCCCTGTCTGTGATGAGAAATACATGGCCATCAACGACCTCCTTATAGTTGAGAGAAACTGATTTTGAAATCATTTTGCTACTTTTCTTTACTTGTTTTATCATTGCAAATAAAAATGATTGAATCATACAACACTTTTGAAAATCCAAGTTCAAGACACTACACAGTTCATGAAGTGCCCATGTTCTTATATTTTCAAATTATGAGGAAAAGAACATATTTTATTCTTCTCTTTAGGGTAACAAATGTAGTAACAACAGAAGTACTCTTAAGTTTACTTGGACAATTCTATTGTCTGTGTTCTGTCCTAAGATATGTCTACTTCAAATTAGGAAAGAAACTTGAAGAATTGTTAATGTCTTTTATATAGTACCACTTATGTGTGTATTTGGTATAAGTGAGAGTGTGTGTTTGCATGTGTTTAAGTAGAAATGTGTTTCCTTTGTCTTGGCTAGAAAAATTAGACAGCCTAGTTAATTGCTTTGAGTGTACTTAGATATGAATAAAAGGGATTTCCGTTCACTTTTAGGGTGATTACGCACAACATAAAAAATATTCTGGTTGATGAGGCATGGTGCATGCCTATAATCCCAGCACCTTAGGAGGCTAAGGCAGGCCGACCACTTGAGGACAGGAGTTTGAGACCAGCCTGGGCAATATGGTGAAAACCTGTCTCTACAAAAGGAAAATAAAAGTACACACACACGGACACACACACAATAGCCAGGTGTGGTGGCATTCACCTGTAGTCCCAGACATTTTCAAGGCTGAAGTAGGAGAATCAGCTAAGCCTGGGGGGTCAAGGCTGCAATGAGCTGTGATCACACCACTGCACTACAACCTGGGCAACACAGACAGATCCTGTCAAAAAAAAAAAAAAAAAAAAAAAAAAAAAAAAAAAAAAAAAAAAAAAAAAAAAGGTCAAGGAAAACAATATAACTATTATTTTGTGAAAAGATCATGTTTGCACATGGTAACAGGAAAATCAATGTATTAACATGCAATATCAAGAGATTATTTATCTCAGGGGAAGTTATGGCATTTAATTTGGCAAAATTGACTTTGCATTTTTAGCTAATACATTGAGTGTAAACTCAACTCCATGACTGTTAATTTTCTGCTGTATAATTCATAGTTCATGATATGATTTGGCTGTGTCTCCACCCAAATCTCATCTTGAATTGTAATCTCCATAATCCCCACAGTCTTTGGAAGGATCTAATGGGAAGTTGACCATGGGGACACTTCCTCTATGCTGTTCTTGTGATAGTGAGTTAATTCTCACAAGATCTGATGGTTTTACACGGGGCACTTCCCCTTTTGCTCCTTACTCTTCTCCCTCTTGCAACTATGTGTAAAAGGTCCTTATTTCTCCTTTGTCTTCTGCCATGATTGTAGTTTCCTGAGGCTTCCTCAGCCATGTGGAACTGTGTGTCAATTAAACCTCTTTCCTTTATAAATTATACAGTCTCGGTTATTTCTTTACAGCAGTGTGAAAATGGAATAATATACTACATTGGTACCAAGACAGTGGGGCACTGCTATTAAAATAATCTGAAAATGTGGAAGTGACTTTGGAACTGAGTAACAGGTGAGATTGGAATAGTTTGGAGGCCTCAGAAGAAGATGGGAAGATGTGAGAAAGTTTGGAGCTTCCTAGAGACTTGTTGAATGATTTTGACCAAAATGCTCATAGTGATGTGAACAATGAAGTCCAGGCTGAGGTGGTCTCAGATGAAGATAAGAAATTTACTGGGAACTGAAGCAAAGGTCACTCTTGTTATGTTTTAACAAAGAGACTGGTGGCATTTGACCCCTGCCCTAGAGATTTGCAAAACTTGAACTCAAGAGAGATGATTTAGGTTCTCTGGCAGAAGAAATCTCTAAGCAGCAAAGTGTTCAAGAGTTGATCTGTGTGCTCCTAAAAATGTTCAGTTATGGCCGAACATGATGGCTCACGCCTGTAATCCCAGCACTTTGGGAGTCTGAGGTGGGTAGATTATGAGGTCGGGAGATTGAGACCATCCTGGCTAACATGATGAAACCCCGCCTCTACTAAAAATACAAAAAAAAAATTAGCCGGGCATGGTGGTGGGTTCCTTGTAGGCCCAGCTACTTGGGAGTCTGAGGCAGAAGAATGGTGTCAAACCAGGAGGCAGAGCTTGCAGTGAGCCAAGATCCCACCATTACACTCCAGCCTGCGTGACAGAGCAAGACTCCATCTCAAAAATATTTATAGCATTATACAGTTTTGCATTTTTAAGCTCAAATTTTAATTTTCTTTTGGCAATTGGTTTTATTAAATATTTCTAAAACATTCAATCTAGTTTTAATTAAAATGGTAGTTGTTTTCATTTATCTTTTCATGTTTTATGTATTTACATAAGATTTATCTACATAACTTATTTATAATAAAAAAAGAATTAACTGGAGCTGGCATTTATAGATTTGGGATAAACACCACAGCTCTTGGTCAGCATGTTACTCAGACGATGGTAGTAGAAATGATCACATATATTGAATTATAAACTATGGCTACCAATATTTAGCTTGAAGACATTTCTTCTTCACAGGAAATGAAGAACCTGAGTTAATTTGGTGAGTCTGTTCTGTATCATCCTATTTTAGTTGCATCTATCCTCTGTAATTGTAGTCTTTACAGTGTAAATAGTCATAAAGAGAAATGGGAAACTGTAGTTTCCAAACACAAAGGTATATAAAGTTATATTTTAAAAGAGGTAACTATTTCATAAGTTAACATTCCTGAAAATCGTAAGAAAAGGATACAGAAAATATTCATTACAAATTCTAGGTACTTGCAACTTATTGGTGTCAGAATTTTAAATGATTGGTTTAGCTATTTCCCGATATAATTAAAATAAAATTTTCCATAATAAGTAATATGTTAATTAAAAAATGAACAGAGCCTATAAATAGGATATAGAATTAGGAAGTATATTTTTTAACATTTCCAATAAACTAAATAACCTAGAGAAATAGGAAAACTAGAATCATACAGAAAGCACAGTTTAGTACCAAAAAATATGCGCTCTGGAGTCAGACTGCCTGAGTTCAAGGTTATAAGCATCAGCTGTAAGCATACGAGAAGATGCTCAATATCCTAATCAAAGAAATGCCAACAAAAACTACACACACACACACACACACACACACACACACACTAGGATGGCTACTACTAAACCCAGAAAATAACAAGTATTGGTGAGAAGGTGGACAAATTAGAATCCTTGTGCTCTGGTACTAAAATTGTAAATTGATGCAACCACTGTGGAAAGTAGTAAGGAGATTCCTCAAAAATTAAAAATACAACTACCATATTATGCAGTAAGTCTAGTTCTGGGTATATATCCAAAAGAATTGAAAGCAGGCTCTCAAAAAGATATTTGCCAAGAAGCAGAACCAACCCAAATATTCATGCATGGATAGGTGGATAAACACAGTACGATACATAAATATCATGGCATATTACACTGTCTCAAAAAAGGAGATCCTGTCATATTCTACAGCATGGACAAACTTTGAGGACATTATGTTAAGTAAAATAAGCCAGTCACAAAAAGGTATATACTGGAGGGTTCCACTTATATAAGGGATCTAAAGTAGTAAAATTTGTAGAAACAGAAAGGAAAGTGTTGGTAACTAGGTACTGGGGGAAAAAAAAAAGGAGGAGTTGTTTAATAGATGTAGAATTTTAGTTTGGCAAGATGAAAAAGTTTTGTTTCACAACAATGTGAATATATTTAAGACTAGTGAACTGTACATTAATAAATGGTTAAAATGATAGATTTTGTGTTACATGCTTTTTATCGTACACGCCCACACCTACCCACAAACACAACAATAATAACTTATTAATTAGCCAGATAACTATGGTTAAGATCCATAACCTCCCTCAGTCTCAATTTTTTTTATCTGTTAATGGTGACTCTAGTAATAGATATGACATACGTTTATTAAGTTGAAGAAATAAGATAAACATAAAAGACTTCACACAAAGAGAAGTATAGGCAAAAAGCAAATAAATAAATAATAATTCATTGGTTTATAATAGAATTCAAACAAATTTAGTTAGAAAACAACGGGTACAATCATTAACTTCTGTGCCTGCATATATTGGTTTAGCTTCAGTATGAGAAGGCAATGAATCTCAAAAAATTTCTGAGGAATGATTTTTAATATTGATTTCAATTATGAAATTGAGATCTTGATTTCTACCATAATTTATTCTGGCCTCTGGACACCCTGACCAGCCTCTGACATTTTTTTTCTTAATAATAAAATGATGTTTGGACTGAAGGCTTTACCAGTCTTTGGTGAAATAATTAGAAGCAAATGGGCAATGGTTTTCAGGTTAACCTTGGATTTAATCAGCCTTGGTAATGGCCTCATTAGAATAAGAGCAAAATTCATAGGAAAAAAAAGGATGTGGGAGGTGAGTGAGCGTTTAAATGTAGAAAAAAAAAAAAAAAAGAAAAGAAACTGGTTAGAAAGCCAAAATTTTACTTATGTAACTTGCCCATCTTCTCACCTGATGTTTTTATCTTTTAATCTTTTATCTCTTTCAT
>NW_016808198.1:2813127-2819577 GCF_001698545.2 Rhinopithecus bieti
TTTTTTTTTTTTTTTTTTTTTTTTTTTTTTTGCAGAGGTTGGGTCTTTCTATGTCATCTAGGATGGTCTTCAACTCTTCAGCTCAATTGTCCTGCCTGCCTCTGTCTCCCAAGGTACTGGGATTACAGGTGTGAGCTGCCACGCCCAGCCATGTTTTGATGTTTCTATGGTTAATTTATATATTACTCTTTCAGTTTAATCAGTCTCAGTTTGCTCACTAAAAAATCAGTTTATTGCTAAAATTCCTAAAACAGAGCTGTAGTATCCCACTGAAGTCCCCACATATGACTGTCTGATTTGAACTTAAAGGGAAACTTGAGTTGTGAGATATCTTATTTATGAACAAAAACCTCCAGTTGTGAAATAAGTATTTGATAGTTTTTTTTTTCCCTGATTTCTCCATCATTTCCAGTTATCATTTACTCACAGAAGCAACTGGCTAGTCATCTAATATCCTTGATACCCAATGTGATAGTCTAATGTGTTCCTGCTTTCAAACATGAGAAGAAACATTTCAAAACCAACAATAGGTAAGCAGATGTCCAATAAATCCTTTAGACCATTGGGCTTAGGAAGAAAGAAGCCTCATCCCCACTTCCCTTCCATCATTTTAATATGAGTGAACAAAGGAACAAAAGCTCAGCAGCTGACAGTACTCTCATGTCTCTCCAACTCAGTGAAATCACACATTTTCCAGGTTTCCTGGCTGTGCATTAATGAGGGAATTGTCAGAGGGAAAGAAAGAGTAAGTTCATGGTTCTCAGTTCCATATGTCAGTTCTTCAGCTACCAACCCACTATATTATGGCTTCTAGAAAATATGCTCCATTCATTAATAAAAAGTAATTTAGGGAATATTTATATTTTTACTATATTATCATATAGATCCTCTCCAGCAATATTCATTTAGATTTGGGGCCTGGAATTGCTTCTCTAATATTGTCCAACAGCTTCTTCTCTCCTCAAATGCAGACATATGTTGGCAACAAGCCACCTCTAATTATTTCTCATTACTTTCCCTCTTCTTTTAACATGTTCTTACTGTGTGGAGCTTTGCCAATTGCTGACAAAAGCCAAATGGAAAAAAAGAGGAAGATACTTTGATGGGTAATCTGTTTCAGCTGCGCAGTAGCACCACTCTATGCTCTACTGGAATCTGCTTCTTGCCAAAGATCGTACCTGCTGCCTGCAATGTTAAACACAGGAAACCTGCTGCTGCTGTTGCTTTTGCTGTTGCGGACTCTGGTGGCCATGGATGTGCCTCAAGAGGAGAAAGGCAAGGAAAAGATACACCTATTTATTTAAGTGCACATGTAAAAAGAAAATTTCTCCATCAGTTTCTGAGCTCTGCAAATCTTAAGCTGTTATTAGTGAAACAAAAAATCAATTGACTTTCATTCATTCAGTGAGACATACTGAATAATTTCTGTATGCATAACACCAGATTAGTCACTTGAAGATGAACTGCCCTAAATGTTGTCTAAATGTCGCTTCTGCTGCAAAAAAATTTTATAATATAATAGAGAGGATAAAAGGTAAATATTGATGGTAAAAAAATGGTGATGACAATGACAATAATGGATAAAACACGTGTATATGCAGGAGTAAAAAAAAAAAAAAAAGAAATCAGTTCCTTGACAGTGTTTGAGTAAACTATGAAATAGATTGAACTTGATCTAGGTGTTGAAGCATAACGAGATTGAGAGAGAGAGAGAGAGAGAATATGCAAAATTCGAAGAAAAAAGAAATCAGTTCCGAGACAGTATTTGACAAAACTGTGAAATAGATTGAATTTGATCTAGATCTTGTAGGATAACTAGATATGAGAGAGAGAGAGAGAGAGAGAGAGAGAGAGAGAGAGAGAGAGAGAGAATTGAGAGAATACTTGGCCAATGAAAGAGAATGAAGGTGGATTCATAGACATTATATTAAACCTAATCACAATCTAATATATTATAAAGGATACTTTTGGAAAATATCCTTTATATCATACTACTGGAATACTACTGGAAAAGTAAGTAGGGACCAGATTATAAAATATGGCTAAGCAGCAAGAATTTTATGTAGAATGCATAGAAGCTTTTATAAGCAAAAAATAATGCACATTTTCACTGGGAACCTGATGAGGAAACACCTGGATATGTAACACACTCTTAGCTGATTTAGGGCCACAAGAGGAAAGTGTATGTAACCTCATTAGTCATGATGATGACATTGGGAAAATAAGGGTAAGTCAGATTTCAGACTAGAGGATTGTCTAGGGTCTGCCAACTGCTTGGATGGGAGAATCGGAAAAGAATAAAAAATAAAATTTTGTTTTCTACTAAAAGACAAAATCATACTCTACAAACTCAAAGAGAGAAGAGCACCTCTGCGTGCACATCCCACACAAATATTCCTTTTGTTGTGATGCAATGTTCAGAATGTTCAGGGAATTCTAAATATTTTCTGCATTATCGGTAACTTTAAGAAGCTATGCAATCTTCCTTCTGTTGTCTGATCCAAAAAAATTGTATGGGAATTCTATGATCCTACCTGTGAGTCTGTGTGGGATCAGGGTCAGTACCCCTTCTCAAAACTCGCCAGCACAAAATTCTTTTCTTTGCCATTTACCCCTTACCTTCTAATTTGTGTAAACAAAACACGTTAAAAAATAACGTTAAGTGTACAAAAAAAGGAAACAGGGAAAATAGCTCTGAATAAACATTTTCTAGATTTTTTTTCTTTATTCTTGGACATCTGTGTTGAAGGAAAAGGTCAAACGTTTCAATACATCATGGTCTAGTTACCAAATTGTGTGGTAGGTAATTAGAATTTGGAAGGCAAGTAGGGTTGGGGAGTAGTTGGTGAGCAAGGTTAACTGAGCATAAGGAGCCTACTTTTAAAATCTGAATAGCTCTTGTAGAAGCAAAATTTTGGCTAGGTCATTCTTTGTACATTTTTTCCTTCCGGATTTTACCTTCAACCTGCTACCACAGTTCTTTCACTGGTAACAGGAAGCATGAAAATGATATACTGCAGCATTAGCAAGAAGGCTCAAAATGTGGCCAGTTAAATTATTTGTGGTGCACCAGGTGTTCTCGCATGATTTGGAGACAATCTGCTTCAGGGTCTAATCTCACATTCTTTCATCTAAAGTCGGCACAGAAGAACTGTTCATAATGGGATATCAGTCGGAATTTTCTTATTAGTGATGAAATAAACCAGAACTGGGACTCAAATCATTTCATGTGCAGTATGTTCTTTCCCCTTTCATACTGTCTACAGTCTGAGGATATGTCCTTGACTGTTTGCTTTTTTTCAAGAAAAGAGGTTTAGTGACTTGATATTATTTTCACTGATTTTCCAAAAGCAGAAAATGATAAAATTTATTACAATGATTATTTTAAATAATATCAGATCCAAATTACATAAGAGTTAATAAAAGCAAAACTATTGCATGTCAATTCAATTTATTGGAAGGAAATTGCGAATAAATATGAAACACGTTGAAAAGAAATGAGATAAATAAATCTATTGTAAAATTACAGAAAATATATTATATTTTAGCATCTTTCTGATATCATAAAATGCAATTATGTTTCTTAAGACTTGCAAAGATATTTCAAATAATCTTTTGCAGCTTATGTATTTTCTCATTTACTTGCATTTCTATGTATTCATTTTTTAAACAGATGTTTTAAGTGTTTTCAAGCCGTGAGCCGAGATTGTGCCATTGCACTCCATCCTGGGCAACAAAGTGAGGCTCTGTCTCAAAAAATAAAAAATAAAAAATTGGCCGGGAGCGGTGGCTCACGCCTGTAATCCCTGCACTTGGGGAGCCCGAGGCGGGCGGATCACGAGATCAGCAGATCGAGACCATCCTGGCGAACACGGTGAAACCCTGTCTCTACTAAAATACAAAAAACATTAGCCGGGTGTGCCAGCGGGCACCTGTAGTCCCAGCTACTCAGGAGGCTGAGGCAGGAGAATGGCGTGAACCCGGGAAGCCGAGCTTGCAGTGAACTGAGATCGCGCCACTGCACTCCAGCCTGGGCAACAGAGGGAGACTCCGTCTCAAATAAATACATGCATACATACATACATACATACATACATACATACATACATAATTGCTGTGAAGTATTGCAATCACAGTATGCAGAAAGCATACTGGTAGTCAAAAGAGGTAGTATTTTGCCTTAGGCCAGAAAACAACAACAGTATCAACAAAATGGTTTCCAGAGAATAGGCTTAGGTTGTATTTTGAAAGGTAATTAAGAAATCGTTAAACAAAATGAATTCTAGGCAACGGAAGAGCCTGCCCAATGTGGAGGTAGGGAGAGGTGGCATGAGGAGCTTATGATGTGTGTTAGTGCTTGCTTCTGGGTAAAGTGCAGTTAGCAGTGTTGGTTGATTATCATTTTACTGCTTATTATTGCTTGCATATAGCATTTCATTGCCCTCTAAACAGTGTTTGGTCAGATATTTATAAAACAGTAAATTGAACAAAACAAAATGAAAACAAAACACACCTGAAAATGGATGATGTCACCATCACTAAAAAAAAAAAAAAAATTGTGAGTACCTGGTAGGTGTATGTATCTAGAGGGTACATGAGATATTTTGATGTAGACATATAATACATAACAACCACATCAGGGTAGACAGGAAATCCATCACCTCAACCATTTATCATTTCTTTGTATTACAAAATTTCCAATTATGCTCCTCTAGTTATTTTAAAATGTATAGTTATTATTGACTGTAATCACGTTATTGTGCTATCAAATACTAGATTTTACTCATTCTCTCTAACCATGTTTCTGTGCCCATTAACCATCCTCACTCACCTCCTTTCTCAGCCTTTAATAGTCATCATTCTCTCTATCTTGATGAATGAGTTATTATATAAAATTGTTTTAAATTTTTTTAGCTCCCATAAACAAGTGAAAATGTATGAAGTTTATTTCAGTTAACATAATGTTATTTCTGTGCCTGGTTTATTTCACTTAACATAACATCTTTCAGTTCTATCACTGTTGTGGCAAATGACAGGTTCTCATATTTTATGGCTGAACAGAACTCTATTGTATATATGTATCATATTTTCTTTATCAATTTGTCTGCTGATGGACACTTAGAGTTCTTCAAAATCTTGGTTTTGTAAATAGTGCTGCAATAAACATGGGCACACAGCTATCTCTTTGATATACCTATTTCCTTTCTTTTGGGTATATACTCAGCAGTGGCATTGCTGTATCATATGGTAGTTCTATTTTAGTTTTCAAGGAAGCTCCATACTGTTCTCCATAGAGGCTGTACTAACTTACATTCCCACCAACAGCGTATGAGGGTTCCCTTTTCTCCACATCCTTGGTAGCATTTCTTATTGCCTGTCTTTTGTGTGAAAGCCTGATATCCCTGTCTGTGATGAGAAATACATGGCCATCAACGACCTCCTTATAGTTGAGAGAAACTGATTTTGAAATCATTTTGCTACTTTTCTTTACTTGTTTTATCATTGCAAATAAAATGATTGAATCATACAACACTTTTGAAAATCCAAGTTCAAGACACTACACAGTTCATGAAGTGCCCATGTTCTTATATTTTCAAATTATGAGGAAAAGAACATATTTTATTCTTCTCTTTAGGGTAACAAATGTAGTAACAACAGAAGTACTCTTAAGTTTACTTGGACAATTCTATTGTCTGTGTTCTGTCCTAAGATATGTCTACTTCAAATTAGGAAAGAAACTTGAAGAATTGTTAATGTCTTTTATATAGTACCACTTATGTGTGTATTTGGTATAAGTGAGAGTGTGTGTTTGCATGTGTTTAAGTAGAAATGTGTTTCCTTTGTCTTGGCTAGAAAATTAGACAGCCTAGTTAATTGCTTTGAGTGTACTTAGATATGAATAAAAGGGATTTCCGTTCACTTTTAGGGTGATTACGCACAACATAAAAAATATTCTGGTTGATGAGGCATGGTGCATGCCTATAATCCCAGCACCTTAGGAGGCTAAGGCAGGCCGACCACTTGAGGACAGGAGTTTGAGACCAGCCTGGGCAATATGGTGAAAACCTGTCTCTACAAAAGGAAAATAAAAGTACACACACACGGACACACACACAATAGCCAGGTGTGGTGGCATTCACCTGTAGTCCCAGACATTTTCAAGGCTGAAGTAGGAGAATCAGCTAAGCCTGGGGGGTCAAGGCTGCAATGAGCTGTGATCACACCACTGCACTACAACCTGGGCAACACAGACAGATCCTGTCAAAAAAAAAAAAAAAAAAAAAAAAAAAAAAAAAAAGGTCAAGGAAAACAATATAACTATTATTTTGTGAAAAGATCATGTTTGCACATGGTAACAGGAAAATCAATGTATTAACATGCAATATCAAGAGATTATTTATCTCAGGGGAAGTTATGGCATTTAATTTGGCAAAATTGACAGATCGGAAG
>NW_016808198.1:2820614-2868755 GCF_001698545.2 Rhinopithecus bieti
AAAAAAAAAAAAAAAAAAAAAAAAAAAAAAAAGTTCAGTTATATGAATTCACAAAGAGATGGTTTAAAATTAGAACTTATCTCTAAAAGGAAAGCAGAGCATAAAAGTTTGCAGCCTGACTATGAGATAGATAAGAAAAATCATTTTCTGGGGAGAAATTAAAGCCAGCTGCAGAAATTTACATAAGTAATGAGCCAAATGTTAATTGCCAAGACAATGGAGAAAATATCTCCATGGCATGTCAGAGGTCTTCATGGCAGCCCCCCACATCACAGTCCTGGAGGCCAAGGAAGAAAAAATGCTTTTGTGGGCCCAACACAGGGCCTGACTGCTTTGTTCAGTCTTGGGACTTGGTGCTCTGCATCCCAACTATGGCTAAAAGGGGCCAAGATACAGCTCAGGCCATTGCTTCAGAAGGTGCAAGCCCCAAGCCTTGGTGGCTTCCAATTGGTATTGGGTCTGTGGATGCACAGAAGTCAAGAATTGAGATTTGGAGACCTCCGCCTAGATTTCAGAGGATGTATGTAAATGCCTGGATATCCAGGCAAAAATCTGCTACAGGGGCGGGGCCCTCATGGAGAACTTCTGCTAGGGCGGTGTGGTAGGGAAATGTGGGCTTGGAGTCCATACACAGAATCCCCACTGGGGTACTGCCTAGTGGAGCTATGAGAAGAAGGGCTCCATTCTCCAGATCCCAGAATGGTAGATCCACCCACAGCTTAGATGGTGCAAGTGGGAAAGGTGCTGGCACTCAACACCAGCCTGTGAAAGCAGCTGAGAGGGAGGCTGTACCCTGCTAAGCTGCAGGGACACAGATGTGCAAGTCCATGGGAGCCCACCCCTTGTACCACATAACATGGATATGAGACATGGAGTCAAAAAAGATTATTTGTTTAATGACTGCCCCCTGGTTTTCGGACTTGCATGGAGCCTGTAGCCCCTTTGTTTTGTCCAATTCTCCATTTTGAATTGGAGCATTTATTCAATGCTTGTTCTACCATCGTATCTTGGAAGTAACTCACTTGCTTTTGATTTTACTGGCTTGTAGGTAGAACGGACTTGCCTTGTCTCAGATGAGACTTTGGACTCAGACTTTTGGGTTAATGCTAGAATAAGCTAAGAATTGTTGACTTGGAAAGGTATGACTGTGTTTTGAAATGTGAGAACATGACATTTGGGAGGGTACAGGGGCATAGTGATATGATTTTGCTGTGTCCCCACCCAAATCTCATTTTGAATTGTAATTCCTATAATCCCCACTTGTCCAGAGAGAGACATTGTGGGAGGTAATTGGATCATGAGGGCAGTTTTCCTCATGCTGTTCTCATGATAGTGAGTGAGTTATCATGAGATCTGATGGTTTTATGAGGGGCTCTTCCTCCTTTAATACTCATTCTTCTCTCTTCTGCTGCTATGTGAAGAAGGTCCTTGCTTCCCCTTTGCCTTCTGCCATGACTGTACGTTTCCTGAGGCCTCCCCAGCCATGTATAACTGTGAGTCAATTAAACCACTTTCCTTTATAAGTTATCCAGTCTAGGTTATGTCTTTACAGCAGTGTGAAAACAGAGTAATAGAGTTCCCAATGTAATAGTCTTCATCTATAAGTACTTAATTTATGTTTAATTGATATATTTTTATCAATACAAAATTTATGTTTAATTGATATAGTAATTTATCAATACAAAGTCAAATCTATTCTAAGCAACATTATAAAGCCTAGCTTTGGCACTCTCAACTATATTGACTTTTTACAGCATTTACCATCAAGAGAATTATATAAGCACTAAGCTTAACATTTGTCACATAAGTAAAGGAATGATAATAAGATTTATTTTATATTTTGTGACCTACTACAGTTCTTGGACCTAAAAGATGAATGGACGACCCCAATTTAGGTGTTTGGTTAGATTACACAGAAGACTGTAGCTCCTCTTCTTGGCTAACCTCACTGAATATAGTAATATAATCAAAAGTAGGATTACTAGAATAGCTACGGAAAAGAAGCCTTAGGAAATGAGAAACAGGCTTTGCATTTAGGCAAGAGAGGAACACTGAAAACAGGTCCACATTAAGATTATCAGGACTAATAGGAGACTACTCTGTCAGAGAAGCTGCTAATTTACTGGAATCAGTTGAGTTATTGATAATAGATTTTGCAATAATCACAAAATGTTTTTGATTTATCCTTAGCCATACAATTAAAAAATAAATTTTAAAATAATTTTGAAAACATAAACTTTGCTGTTTAAAATAAATAAATAAAACAAACAAAAACGTTCTGTTCCAATAGTCAACTACCATGAGCTCTTCTATAAGTTATTTTATATATCTAAAACTCCTTTGAAAATAGTAATAACAATAAATTTCTTATTAAGTTTCTCAGACTATATTTAATAAGGTATGCAAAGCACTTAATAGAGTGCCTACAAAAAATGCTCAATATATGATAGCTACTGATTTTTAAAATTTTTTGCTAGTCTTGAATTTCAATTTACATTAAAGGTTAAGTAAATACTATTATCCAGATTATAAACTCTTGAGATTAGAAGGAATTTAAATTTTACAATGTATTATCTATAATCTGTGAGTAATCAGTTAATCCTTTTATCCCTGAAATATAATATATATTAAAGAAACATCTAGAAATAGGGTCTAGATACATGATCAGCTCATTATGTCTTAATTCTTACCTTTTCATTTACTTTAGTACTTTCTCAACAATCTCAAGATCTCCACATTGTAAGCATATCTATGATTAAAGATAGAGCCTAAGTGTTTTAATCCTTATATAGTTGTGTTTATAATAAGGGCTCTTTGTTTCTGTACCTTCTCTTCTGAAATCGGTTTTACTTACGTTCTATATGTGATTCCTATCATCACACTTTTACTGTAAGCTTTCTTTCAGCCTACTCTAATCTCAAAAAAAGCCAATTGTTCCAAAACTTTTCTTTTCTCTCATGAAGGCTGCATGCCAATGTACCTGTTTTTGTGTTTTTATTTGTGACCAAAAAAATAAAAAAATAAAAAAATAAGGTTCAGTCATGATTACGTTATGTTCTCACTCCCAGTTATACGATTCATATTCCATTTCTTGATTCATAGGGATAATAGTCAGGATCCAGTCAGGAGACACAATCCACTCCAGTTATACTAACAGAAAAGTGAAGGAACTGTTAAGTAGGTATTGGAGAAATGGAAAGGTATAAAGGTGCATACTATAATATTACAGAGGTAGTAATTACAGAAAATAGGACAGAAGAAAGACAGGGAAGAGGTTTTCATGATATTATTACTTATTATTATTATTGAGATGGAGTTTCACTCTTGTTGCCCAGGCTGGAGTGCAATGGCGAGATCTCGACACACCACAATCTCTGCCTCTGGGGTTCAAGCGATTCTCCTGCCTCAGCCTCTGGAATAGCTGGGGTTACAGGCATGCGCCACGACACCCGGCTAATTTTTTTATTTTCAGTGGAGATGGGGTTTCTCCATGTTGGTCAGGCTGGTCTCACACTCCCGACTTCACTTGATCTGCCCGCCTCGTCCTCCCAAAGTGGTGGGATTACAAGCGTGAGCCGCCATGCCCGCCGAGGTTTTCATTATTAAGGATTGGAGGAGGGGCCTTGCAGAACAGGGATTCAGAGCTCTCTGGGGAGGAGCACTACAAACTCAGGTAGGATCTCGAATTTCACATGTTCAAATATAGGATCTATGGAGCTATGACCCATCCAGACCACTGGGGAGGAGGAGCTGGCTGGCTGCTAGCTTCCAAGAGGGAGTGAGATAAGGCTGATTCTGGAAGCATATGGAAAACCTCAAACTGAAATTAGATGCTATTGCTGTAACAAAAGATCCTGCCAGGTTGAAGAAGCATGGCTGAGAATTGAAGCCAGCAGAAGCAAGTCCCCACTTCTAGATTTCCAGTCCCTTGCCACTACCCCTGCTTCATGGAACCTAACAGCTGCAAATGAAGAAATGTAGTTTGTGGTACTCCAGTTCTACATCTCAAAAGAGAAGAGTGGGTTTGAAAATAAGAGACAGTAAAACAAGAGGTTCTGAAATATGTAGAAGCACAAGAGAATGCCGTTTTATTAAAGTCTATGGTATAGATGTTTTCTTATAACAGCATTTCCGAACTTTACTACCTTCTAAACAAAAGCAATAATAGAACGGTAAATTATTTTATCTGATGATTTCAGTTGTCCTTAATAAATAAAGCATAATTACTCCAAATGCTGATTGACAGTATATTCAGAAGCTGTTTAAGAGGATAGAAATACATATTCAACCAGCAAAAGGTCAATTTCATTTTTTGTGTGTGTTTGTTTTTGAGACAGGGTTTTGCTTTTTTTGCCAGGTTGGAGTACAGTGGCATGACCTCAGCTCACTGAAACCTCTGCCTCCCAGGTTCAAGTGATGCTCCTGCCTCAGCCTCCCAAGTAGCTGGGATTACAGGCATGCACCACCACGCCTGGCTAACTGTGTGTTTTTAGTAGAGATGGGGTTTCTCCATGTTGGTCAGGCTGGTCTTGAACTCCTGACCTCAGGAGATTCACCCTCCTCAGCTTCCCAAATTGCTGGGATTACAGGCATAAGCCACCACATCTGGCCCAAAAGGCCAATTTGAATTTGAAAAAATACACAATCATAGAATTAAAATTACCTAACTCATTGATAAAATAGATTTCACTTTAAACAAGAGAAACAATATACATAATTTTTCTCACGAACTCATGCATTTCTATAGATTTTATTTTGTTTAGATGCTACTTTTGGCTACAGAAAATTAGAATATTTCAATTTAAAAATGCATAAAGAAACAGCATTTTAGTAAGGTATCATTATGTTACATTTTCAAACTTGTATTAAGGAACATATCATATTTTTGAAATATGCAAGAAATTTGCATATAATTCTGTATTTCTTTTAGTATTATAATTGTATATCTATTTTTACATAATGAAATGATCTTGGAAGGGAGACTAAATACACAGAAATTCATATATGCAGTTCACAACTGACAATAAGTAAAAATGAATTGAAAATTTGAGACTATCTTTGTGATAGTACCAGAATCTAAATCAGTTTGATTCTAGCATGCTTATAAGGAAATATTATTAAAATTTAATCTTACTTGGAAAACTATGAGCATGTTATGCTTCAGGCACTGCACCTAAAAATCATTTAGAATTTATATCTCCCCATCTGCTGTATATTAAAATTGACTTAATGCATCTTATTGCATTTTGTTGCATTTGATACTTACCCTTTTCCTCATCTGACATAAATACCAGTTTCTTAACATTTTAAATGGAATTTGTTTTTTCTCAAGAGTGAGCATTTCTTATTACCCATTTCAGTCTTTCAGATCACTGAGAAAAGAAATGGACTTGCTAAATTTCTGGAGCAGGTATCCAAACAAACCTGAAAATTTATTTTAAAAAGTGTGATAAAGGATTTTAAATAGAAATGGTAGTACAGAATGACTATGCTATCATCTAAATTCAGCTAGACCCCACTCAAGTGCCAGAAGAGCAGAAGAGATTAATAACTTGTACACCAGCATATTTTATTCATGGTTATAGCCACTACACTTTTAAAATCTGAAATTCAGAGACTATAAATCTCTAAAGATGTGATAAATGTAAAAGGTGGAGAAAATAGGCCAGAGTTCTAGAATGATGTCTTGACATTCACAGGTGCTACTGTGGCATCACATATGAGAAGCCATATGTCATCTTCTCTTTAGACAGTGAAAACTTCTTTTCACCTTGTAATTATTTATATACATTAGATAAATAATGTCCTCTTCTGCTTTTCAGGCTGACATTCTTCTTTCTCTTTGAATGAGTAGCTTAGAAATGACATAATAAAATTCATCCCTAGTTTATAAAGGCAACATGGTTAAGAGTCATTCCCTCTTCCACAAAAAGCTTGGGGGCCAAGCTTAACCCTGCAAATCCCCATGTAGATCTTATTATCATCACCAAACTGGTGTTACATTCCTGCATATAGTTGTGAGGTACACTCACTGGAAGCTATTATAAGCCAGAATCTTATACCAACAATTGCAAGGACTTGGAAACAGTAAGTTTAACTAAAAAGAGTGTGCTGTATTATCTGTTGTGTGAGCAGCTACAACTAGTTCTAAGCCTGAGGAGAATGATGTCTCACCTCTTGGAAGAATAGAACTACATTCTTCTCTCTTTGCTGCCGGGCATACTTCTATGTGGTTCTCTCTTGGAAAAGCCCCACCCAGCCAATCTTACTTACTATTTAGAACTCTAAAGTGAATTGTGAACTTGAGTTTTGTCTTTCAGAGTATAAAACAGACTTAGAAAAACAGATGAAAATAGTGAGCAAGAAATAGAATTGCCTTTAATAACTGGTGTGAAGGTTCTGTTTAAAAGCCTGTGACTACCTTTCAACCCTGGTTGATCCCCAAAACACAACATATTTTATTACACATATTTATCTACCATGTGAGAAATTTATGAGCCCACTTTAGGACATTGTATGAGTCAGGGTTCTCTAGAGAGACAGGACTAATAGGATAGATGTATATATGAAAGAGAGTTTATTAAGGAGTATTGGCTCACACAGTCACTAAGTGAAGTCCCACAGTAGGCCGTCTGCAATCCTAGGAGCAAGTAAGCCAGTCCGAGTCCCAAAGCTGAAGAACTTGGAGTTCAATGTTCAAGGGCAGGAAGCATCCAGCCTGGGAGAAAAATGTAGGCCAGAAGATTAAAGGAGTCTTGTCTTTTCATGTTTTTCCACCTGCTTTTATTCTGGCCACACTACCAGCTGGTTAGATGGTGCCCATCCAGATTGAAGGTGGTTCTGCCTTTCCCAGTCCACTGACACAAATGTTAATCTCCTTTGGCAATACTCGCACAGACAAACCCAGGAACAATACTTTGCATCCTTCAATCCAATCAAGTCGACACTCAATATTAACCATTACAGGCATAAATGGGAAAATTGGCCATATCAACCAAAGTTTTATTAGGTCCACTGTCTGCTGTTCTCTTAGTGCACTTTCTTAGATTTGGCAGTAAACTAGTTGTCAGTTTATCTAGGATAGCCTTGGCTGTGACAACTGAAGAAACTTAGTGCACAGGCATGTGCCTCAACATACAGTACACTAGGCCAGCCATGTCCTAGCAGCTGTGGTGAGGAGCAAAAGTGAGAGTCCAAACTTTGCAACAGGAAAAGACTTAACACATATATCTATTTTAAGCTTCTATATGTTTGCTAAGACTCCATTAGACCAAGTGAATCAAATGGCATGACCAGTGTCAGAGTTGGAGAAGACTACAACATTTCAAGGCAAAGGATGGAGATACAGAGAAGTCATTAATTGAGGTTATTCATGTGATTATTCTACCATCACCAGTGATTCTGATTATTATATACATATAATGTACTCATCAGTTAAAAATTCTTCTCGAATAGCACTTTATTATTTCTACCACTGTCTTTTTCACCCTAAAATAGTATCTGCAGACACCACAGGAAGACTATTCTGAATATTGTAAGATTAATAAACCATTAATTTGCTTTCCTACAGATTAACATTAAGCTTCTCAGTCTTCTGCTTATGAAGAAGACATGCATTTACTACAACAGAGGTCAACTTTAGTGCTTTTCTTTCCTGACAATTCTGGTTCCTTTCTTAAAAAACAAAAACAAACAAAAAAAAAGATATGCAGCTACATTTGAATTGAAAAAGGTGCTATGTTTCAGCATTAGTAATAGCCATTAAATTCACTGATGGTCCTATCTACCCACAATTTGGGGTATATAATAGTTATTTCATGAGTTATTTTGAGTGAATAAATAGTGTTTAACCTCTCAGATCTGCAATTCTAAGTATACATACTTCATATATGTGAAATAATTGGGAAATTCAAGAGCCAGTGTACTTGAGAAGAGTAGAATATTATGAACATACCAGTGGCTCAGTGATCAAACTAGGAAAGAGAAGTGATATAGATGTTGGAAGAGAATTTGTGTGTATGTTGTCACTGTATGTTCCTGAGTTTTAAAAATAATTAAAATGGTTTAGGAAAAATAAGTAAAGCAAAGGCACATCTATATTGTGTTAGGTAAAACATATGTTTACTTTTAATTTATTTGTGTCAATTTATGTGTTTAATGCTGCTATTATAAAATGTATGTTCACATACGTGGCTTACATTATATTGATTGAGCATCATTGATCTATATATTTAGAGGCGATTTCTTTTTAGTTCTTATGATGTTTATGATAAACTTATCTGCATTTAAAATAGATGTGCCAACTTAGGTTTTTAATGCTGCTACTATAAAATGTAAGTTTACATACATGGCTTACATTATATTGAGAGAGTTCTTTTCCAGGTAATCAGGATAATTTTGTATCTCAAGATTAGCTGAAGAGAAATCTGCAACCCTAATACTCTTTTACCATGTAATCTAACATATTTGCACTTTCCAGAACTTAGGACATAGAGATTTTTGGGCAGTCATTATTGTACCAGTCACATCATGATATTACTTACGTAAATCCATATGAATACAAATCTATAGACAAGTAAAGTCAACATATTTATTTTCTATCCTTCCAAAAGCATTCTCTTCAAAACAAGTTTATTGGAATGAACATATGAAAAATATCCTACCATAACCCTGAAAACTGAGTACATATGGAGTATAACAACACGAAAGAAAAGAGATTATGTGTGCTATGGACCAAAATTGTCTGTACCACGAAAGATATTTTGAGATCCTGGGTGTATAATAATATATTAGTGCAAGCAGTAACAATTGTATACTTCCTATGTATGTGAGGCCCCTTTAAAAATTATTTTACTGTTTTCTATAGTAAATAATTTTCAGAAATGTATTCTTAATCTGAATCTTCGACCTGCTCTCACCTTCTCCCCCTACAACGTTTTTTTTTTTTCTTCAAATTAATTAAATCACAGTTTTTAAGACCTACTATCTGGTTTTATTGATTAGAGTAATGGACACTGGCAGCACAGTGGTGAATCAGTGTTCTATCTTCCCTGCTATCATTTTTTCCTCTTTAATTTAATCTGTGTCATGGAGATTTCTATACAGGCGTTACATTTTCTAAAAGTGGAAGAAGTGATTTGCCCTTGCTCTTCTTCCTGTTCACTTTTCAGTGACATAATCTTATCATTTTTTCAATTCACACTGAAGCTATAATACTTGTTAATTATCTGGAGTTATCGCAAATATTTAAAATAGAGCTAATAATAACGTGGCACCTGATAATTTTAGAATGCCAGAATCCATTTTGTGGCATGTAATCTTTCTAGTTTTCATAAAAACTATTTTTACTAAATAATAACAGTACAGTAGTCCCCTTTTATCTGTGCAGGATATGTTCTAAGAACCCCAGTGGTTGCCTGAAAGCATGAATAGAACTGAATCTTATATATACTTTTTTTTTTCTATACTTACATACCTATAGTGAAGTTTAATTTACAAATTAGGCACAGTAAGAGAGCAACAATAACAAATAATAAAATAGAATGACTAAGTCAAATAAGGGTTACTTGGACACAAGCACTGAGGTGCCACAGCAGTCAGTCTCATAACAGAAATGGCAACTCAGTGGCTAATGTAGACAACGTTAATGCACCACACAAAGGGTGGGTTCACATCCCTGGTGGGATGGCAGGAGATTTCCTCATGATATTGAGAATAGGATGCAATTTAAAAGTTTTGAATTGTTTATTTCTAAAATTCTCCACTTCATATTTTTGGGCCACAATTGACAGTGGGTAACTGAAACCATGGAAAATGAAACCACAGATAAGAGGGGACCATTGAGTCATAATAATGACAATGGGTAAAATTTGTTTGACTCTCACATATGCTATTAATCTTACATAATAGATTGTTTCAGTTATTATATAATTTTAAAAACAAGTGCTTAAGATTTAAGTATTAAGTCATTATCCCACAATCACATAAGGAGTAAATGACAGAACCAAGATTTGAACAAAAACAGTATGACTTGGCAATGGATGTTCTTAGCAGGTACACCATACTGCAAGTTGTATAGTGTATTAATTTACTAGCAAGTTGTATAGTGTATTAATTTACTAGGGCTGGCATAAGAAAGTACCAAAGACAGTGTGGCTTAAATAAAACAATTGTAATTTCTCATAATTCTGGAGGCTGGAAGTCCAAGATAAAGATGTCAGCAAGATTGATTTTATTCTGCAACCCTGTCATTGGTCCATACATGGTCACCTTCTCCCTTGGTCTTCACGTGGTCTTCCCTTTCTGCATATCTTATTTCTAATCTGCTCTTCTTATGAGGACACCAGCTGTATGATTTAGGGTCTACCCATATGATCTCATTTTACCTAAATAACCTCCTTAGAAACCAAATCTCCAAATACAGTCATATTCTATGGTACTGTGGGTTAAGACTTCAATATATAAATTGGGGGAGGGGTGGGCACAATTAATCTCATAATATATAATTCCTTAGACCAAAGGGGAAAACAAAGATTCATTATTGTCCAGTGTTAAATGTCGATGAAAAGAGTTAAACTCTGTAATATATATACATAGTATAAAATACAAAAATGTGTGTGTGTGTGTGTGTGTGTGTGTATTTGTTTGTTTGTTCGTTTGTTTTTGTTTTTTGAGATGGAGTCTGGCTCTGTTGCACAGACGGGAGTGCAGTGGCTCGATCTTGGCTCACTGCAACCTCCACCTCCTGGGCTCAAGTGATCCTTCTGTCTCAGCTTCCCAAGTAGCTGGGACTACAGGCATGCACCACCACGCTCAGCTAATTTTTGTATATGTAATAGAGATGGGGTTTCACCATCTCTATTGGCCAGGCTGGTCTTGAACTCTTGGCCTCAAGTGAACCGCTCACCTTGGCCTCCCAACGTTCTGTGATTACAGGTGTGAGCCACCATGCCCGGCCTCTGTGCTATGTTTGAAGATATTTATTCTGAGCCAAATATAAGTTACCATGGCTGGAGACACAGCCCTGAAGAGGTCCTAAGAACATGTGCCCAAGGTGGTTAGGGTGCAGCTTGGTTTTGTACATTTTAGGAAGGTGTGAGACACCAATCAGTCACGTTTAAGGTATATATTGATTTCGTCCAGAAAGGCAGGACAACTCAAAGAAGGGGCTTCCAGGCTATAGGTAAATTTAAGCATTTTCTGGTTGACAATTGGTTGAGTTTGATAGAAAGGAAATGTTCAGGTTAAGATAGAAGATTGTGGAGACCAAGTTTCTTTTGAAGTCTTAACAGTGGCTGCCCTTAAAGACAATAGATGACAAATGTTTCCTATTCAGACCTTCAAAAGTTTCTAGACTTTTAATTCATCTCTTCAGGATTGGGAGGATCTGGAAGAAAACATCTAGCTATGTTAGTAGAGATCCTTTATAGATGTAAATTTTCACCCACAAAGGACAGCTTTGCAGAGCCATTTCAAAATATGGCAAAAAAACATGTTCGGGTAAAATATTTTGACTTTCTTCTTTGTCATTTACTGTTATGCCAGAGTCAGATTGGAAAGTAAGTCACAATATATTGGGTTACTTAAAACCCATCTGATGAGAATTTATGATTTGTAGGGCATGACTCTCCAGACCTCTTGGATAGAGATTCGGACAAGATTTAAAAATCAGAGCTTAGTCCTCACAAAGAAGGTAAAATTTCTCAAACTGAGTCCAGTGGACATAATTCTTCCAACACAGCACGAGTGGCTGAATTGAGTTTGGAAAGAAGTAGTTAGTAGCAGGATAGAGAGAAGAAAGATGATAAAAATTCATGGATGCTGATACACTAAGTGTAAATAAAATCTCTGACGTTTAGTAACATTGGGATCATGAGATTTGTGATTGGACTACTGATGATAATTCTGTCAGTTAGAAAAGATTTCACTAAGAGGGAGAGAATCAACTGACTCTAAGAAGCTCAGCCTAAAGTTTTATTTGTTCAGAAACACTCAACAGAGCATGCATAGGAACTGAGGAAGTGGGCAGCAGGGGTGAGCACTGTCAGTGGAGCTTTCAAAGTTAAAACAAAGAAGATCATGGAGATGGAGGCTGAGGGCATTCTCCTGCTGACCCACAGAGCTTCCTCTTGACCTTCTCCCAGGGTCAGCAAAGTGCCAGTTTCTGTGTGGTCCACATCCATGAAATCTTTGAATTAAGACTGTGTTCTGCTGATAGTTCCTCCCATCAATCTTCAAATGACACTTAAAAGCTTTTTAGATTTTTGTAAGTGCCCCATGTGTCTTATCTATGCTTTCCCTGCTTGCTGTTACTTTAATGATGTAGTAGCAGCGCTATTACCCCTAAGGCCTGTTTGTGCTGAAGAGCTTCTTCTATTACAGATTCCCTCTTCCTCAACCTCCCACCTTTCAATTCAAATTTCTACAGGGACAAAGCTGTATGGATACCCTTCGCTCAAAGATTTCTTGAAAAAACAAGGGACTGATGTAACATTATTGAATGTAAGCATCTGGAATAAAATTATCATTAATTAACATCAACTAATCATTAATATCAATGAATTAAAATTCATAATTAACTGTCAAGTATTGGACATTTTAATGTAAAAATAAACTGGATTAAAAAATTTAAGAACCACTCCATCTCTAATATAAATTTAAAAACATTAGGACAAATTTAAGAGGCATAATATCCTCACCTCTTGTTGAGTTCCTGTGAGCAAAGTATATTGCCAGATATTGGATGAAGACAGCGTGAATGAACGTATAGAGCAAGGGCAAGATTCCATGTTCTAAAACTATTAGAATACCTCTCTGGACTCCCCATCTAATTGAGGACAATTTTGCTGACAATATTAAAGATAGAACTTCTATTTAGGAATGTTCAGTTGTAAGGAATACCCCAAGTGTTCTGTCCTGTGTTGCTTTTTCTTTTATCTAAACATTCATCCTGGATTGGCTACAAATACTCTGTATTCTGATAACTCAAAAATTATATCTCCACCTCCGGCTACTCCTCCTGATTCAAGATTTACATATCCAATTGTCAATCTGATACAAACAGTTGGAAGGCTAGTAAACATCTCAAAATTAAAATAAGCAATGGAGAACTGCTGATTATCTTGTCTAAATCTATCTGCTAAGTTTTATTCATTACAGCAAATGACAGCCATTCATCCAGTTGTCTAATTCAAAAATCTAGGTCATAGCTTTTATTCCTCTATTTCATTTTATCCCTATGTGTAATTTATCACTGTGTCTATCCCCCAAACAATTTTCCAAATTCCATTATATCTCTTTGTCTATAGTGTAAAAGAAAAATTGCACCTGGTCAGTTAAACAGACTACACATTATTCAAGACTATGAGAATAAAGGTGTATTATGTTTGCTTTCCATTATTCTTAAGAAGGTTAATGGTACTCAGCCATCTGTATTTACTAATTGTCTCTTATCAAAACTAGGATCTTAACCCTCCCATAGAGACAAGAGTCTTGTCTTTCTTGATGATTACATTTCAAAAGATGACTCTCAACTCCTTGAAAAAGATATTTCAGAGTTGTAGATGATTTGCATCTCAAAGAGGCATAAAAATAATTTACAGGCCGGGCGCAGTGGCTCAAGCCTGTAATCCCAGCACTTTGGGAGGCCTAGACGGGCGGATCAGCACGAGGTCAGGAGATCGAGACCATCCTGGCGAACATGGTGAAACCCCGTCTCTACTAAAAAATACAAAAAACTAGCCGGGCAAGGTGGCGGGCGCCTGTAGTCCCAGCTACTCGGGAGGCTGAGGCGGGAGAATGGCATAAACCCGGGAGGCGGAGCTTGCAGTGAGCTGAGATCCAGCCACTGCACTCCAGCCTGGGCGACAGAGCAAGACTCCATCTCAAAAAAAAAAAAAAAAAAGGAATTTACAATTCCAGGTTTTCTAAAGTAAGTGTTTTAAGAAAAGGGAGTAGAGACCTATAATCAGAAAGAAGCATGACTAAAATTTAGTCACGCTCAGGGGAAGTTAAGACCATCTTGGTAAATTCTGAGTACTCTAACAGAAGGCACAGTCACCCTTTGCTATGACTAGTGAAATGTCTTTGTAAATCATTTTCCTTTTTTCTGTTCTGTCTTTCTTATTTACTACAGATAAATAAAATTAGAATTTTTCTGTTTAGAATTTATTACTAAGAATATAATAAAATATGTATAGTAATATTTACACTTAATCACTAAGTAAGTTTAAATTAAGTTTATACAAATGCAAATAAAATTATGTCAATCTCAGGCTTAAAATCCTCCTAATGATTCTCATGGCATGTAGAGTAAAATACAAACTGCTTATGCATATTCACTAAGCCCTAAATGATCTGTTTGTCTGCGTGTTTCTTGGTCGCCTATTATACACACTTTCTTTACCTCAAGCATGCCAAAGTATTCCCATGTTTTGGCCTTTAAATTAGCTCTCAGCTTGGTTTGCGGTGTTCTTCTTGTACCAGTTTTTAAATTATTCTTTCTCCTCTCCAAACCCATCCTTTTGTGCCCTGCTGTGCTCTTCCATGTAGTTACTGACCTGGGCCAATGCAGGCTACATTTCTCTTTTGCTAGGTAGACCCCTATTTTGTTTTTCACAATAGCAAATACTATATGGATACTAGAATGATGGAGAAAAAAAACCTTATTAGTGTTGGCTTCCTATTCATATCAGCTGTCACTTCAGAGTGGACCTAAAACCTAGTGTTTTGGTAACAATTTAAGTTCGTTGTTTTTACTCTCCAATTTATAGCTTCTTTTCACATTTACAAATCCGCTTTTTTCCTTTCTGTAATAGCCAGAATTTTTAGGAATGATCTTGGTTATTTGTTGAATGATGTCCTCCAAAAAGTTTCATAGAAGTCCTAACCCCTGGTGCCTATATAGTCTTATATGGAAATAGAGTCCTTGTAGATGTAATTAAGATGCCATATAAAATAAAGTCACTCTGACATAGGGTTTGTGAACCTGTTCCTAGACCACACTGAGGATCGAGCTGCTATTTCTCGTGGCCCAACAACGAGATGCAGATGAACTGGGGAGGAAGAGAGTTTTAATTTCTATAACCAGTTATAGGGAGAAGGCCCAGAAATTATGGTCAGATCAACTCAAACTTACAAAGTTTTCTAGATCTTATGTACCTACTAAGCTATATGTCTATGTATATTAAGTGTACATTTATCTAAATACATAAACGATTAACTTATTTTAATCTTTAACTAAGGTCTGAGTCCTGAAGACCTTCTTTTGGAGTCTCAGTATGTTTAATCCAAATGGGTCTAAGTGGTAGGGTGATTACCCTCATCTTACCTCCTGCTAAATCATGCAGGTTTGGGGAGTTCCTTCAGACCTCCAATATACTTGTTTGTGGAGGCCTGGGGAGTCTCTTTAGATCCCCAGTAAAACTTGTTTAATCCTAAATGGATCCTGTTAAGAATTCCTTCATTATTTTGTTATGCTTTAAGGCCCAGAAAAGGCCTAGGCAAAACTCTTGATGAACTTTTGTTACATTCCAGCCTTGGTATAAGGGCACTAGCTTTTTCAGCTTTTAATGTTTAACGTAACCACGCGGTCAGTTCTGAAATAGTGGTGATGGAGGCCTGCATTAGTGAAACCTGTCCTGCCACAAACCCAGAACATCTGAGACAGGTCCTAGTTAATTTAGAAAGTTTGTTTTGCCAAACTTGAGGATGCACCCATGACACAGTCTCAGGAAGTCCTGTGACATGTGCCCAAGGTGGTCTGGGCATGGCTTGGTTTCATACATTTTAGGGAGACATGAGGAAACTATCAATATATGAAAAAGTACATTGGTTCGGTCTGGAAAGGTGGAACAACTTGAAACAAAAAAAGGAAGACTCAAAGTCATGAGGGAGCTTCTAGGTCACAGATAGTTAAGACATATTCATTTGTGTTACTTGTTAGCCCTTCCAAAGGAGGCAATCAGATATGCATCTATCTCAGTGAGCAGATGAATAACTTTGAATAGATTGGGAGGCAGGTTTTCAGTAAGCCGTTTCCAGCTTGAGTTTTCCTTAGTGATTTTGGGGGCCCAAGATATTTTCCTTTCACAGGTGGGACCTTAATGCAATTTGACTACTGTCCCCATACAAAGAGGGAAAAAAAACACAGCAGAAGATGCACACAGAGAAGAGAACATCGGGTGAAGACACAGACAGAGGGAAGATAGCCATGTGATGATGAAGAAATTGCAGTTATACAGCTACAAACCACCTAACACCAAGGATTTCCACCAACTCCAGAAACAGACTCTAAGAGTAGCCATGAAACAGACTCTCTCTTAGAACTGAAATGCAGGTTCAGTTGATTGCAGCTGTTGGAGTTGATTTAACAAGAGTGAGGTCAGGTGTAAAGCAAGTGACTTTTTAAAAAAGTTATTTCTTTTTTTCTAATTTTATATGTTTTTTAATTTGTATTTTATGATAGGGGAACATGTGAAAGTTTGTTATACAGGTAAGCTCATGTCATGGGAGTTTGTTGCACAGATTATGTCATCACCCAGGTATTAAGCCCAGTACCAGATAGTTATCTTTTCTGCTCCTCTCACTCCTCCCACCTTTTGCTTCCACACCCAGACTCCAATGTCTGTTGTTTTCTTCTTTGTGTTCCTAACTTCTCATCATTTAGTTCCCATATATAAGTGAGAATATGTATTTGTTTTTCTCTCCCTACATCAGTTTTTTGAGGATAATAGCTTCCAGCTTCATTCATGTTCCTGCAAAAGACATGATCTTGTTCTTTCTCACGGCTGCATAGTTCTTTTTATGGTGTAAATGTACCACACTTTCTTTATCCAATGTGTCATTGATGGGCATTTAGGTTGATTCCATGTCTTTATATTGTGAATAGTGCTGCAATGAACATTCGTGTGAATGTGTCTTTATGGTAGCATGATTTATATTCCTCTGAGTATAGTAATATAGTATACATACTCTATATATACTACAGAGTATATATACTACAGAGTATATATGCTCTCTCTATATACTACAGAGTATATATACTCTATATATACTACAGAGTATATATACTATATATACTCAGAGGAATATATTATGTATAATATATATTATATAATAACAATATACAATAACATGTATAATATGTAAATATATTATATATAATAACATATGCTGGTGAGGTTGTAGAGAATAGGGAGCACTTATACATTGTTGGTGAGAGAGTAAATTAGTTCAACCCTGTGAAAAGGAGTGTGGTGATTCCTCAAAGAGCTAAAAGCAAAACTACCATTTGACCTAGCAATTCCATTACTGGATGTATGTGTGTATATATATGGATATACACACACATATATACACACATACACACATATGTACCCATATATACACATATATATCCATATATACACATATATGTATACATATACACCCATATATATACACACCCATATATACACACATATATATACACACACCCATATATATACATATATATACACACACACATATATACACACACACACTCCCCATATATATATATATATATATATATACACACACACACACACACACACACACCCAATAATGGAATTGCTGGGTCAAATGGTAGTTCTACTTTTAGCTCTTTGAGGAATCACCACACTCCTTTCCACATGGTTGAACTAATTTACTGTCTCAGCAAGAGTGTATAAGTGTTCCCTATTCTCTACAACCTCGCCAGCATCTGTTATTTTTTGACTTTTTAATAATAGCCATTCTGACCGGTATGAAATGGTATCTTATCGTAGTGTTGATTCGCACTTTTCTAATGATCAGTGATACTGAACTTTTTTTTCACATGTTTCTTGGCTGCATATGTCTTCTTTCAAAAGTGTCTGTTCATGTCCTTTGCCCACTTTTTAACGGGGTCATTTGTATTTCTGTTGTAAATATGTTTAAGTTCTTTGTAGATATTGGATATTAGACCCTTGTCAGATGCATAGTTGCAAAAATTTTATCCTGTTCTATAGGCTGTTTACTCTGTTGATAGTTTATTTTGCAGTGCAGAAGCTCTTACATTTAATTAGATCCCACTTGTCAATGTTTGCTATTGTTTTGATTGCTTTTGGGGTCCTTGTCATAAAATCCATGACTGTTCCAAGGTCCAGGATGGTAATGACTCAATTGTCTTCCAGGGTTTTTATAGTTTGGGGTTTTACATTTAAGTCTTTAATCCATCTTGAGTTGAGTTTTTTATACGGCATAAGAAAGTGGTCCAGATTGAATCTTCTGCATATGGCTAACCAGTTATCCCAGCACCATTTATTAAATAGGGAGTCTTTTCTCCATTGCTTGTTTTTGTCAGCTTTGTCAAAGATCAAGCGGTTGTAGGTGTGCAGCCTTATTTCTGGATGCTCTATTCTGTTCCATTGGTCTATGTGCCTGTTTTGTATGAGGACCAGGCTGTTTTGGTTACCATAGCCATGTTATATAGTTTGAAGTTGGGAACATGATGCCTCCAGCTTTGTTCTTTTTTCTTAGGATTTCCTTGGCTATTTGGGCTTCATTTTGGTTCCATATGAACTTAGAAATATTTTTTTCTAGTTCTGTGAAGAACGTCATTGGTAGTTTGATAGGAATAGCATTGAAGCTGGAAATTGCTTTGGGCAATGTAGTCATCTGAATGATATTGATTCTTCCTCTCCATTAGTATGGAATTTTTTTTTCCATTTGTTTGTGTTTTCTTGGATTTCTTTGAGCAGTGTTTTTTAATACTCATTATAGAGACCATTTCCCTTCTTGGTTAGCTGTTTAGGGGAAGAAATAGAGGCTTTCTGTCGTAAGGGTACTGCTTCACTTTTGGAGCAAAGAGCAGGCAATTTTATAAAGACTCTTGGCATAAGTGGAATGAAGAGGAGGACGTGAGCAGGTACAGGTTGCATGCTCACTTTGGTGCCTTATCTGCCAGGGAGTCAAGTTGGTATCTTCGAGTCGAGGGCAGAACTAGGTTATAAAGGTTGCTGAAATTCTCCAGGAGACAGTTTCATGGCAGGCATATTTTGGGGTGTAAATTGACTGTTGTGTCTTAAGGCAAACTCCTGGTGGGTGAGGATTTTGCTCTGGAGCTTCTAAGCACATAATCAGGTGAACTTGTTCTGTAAGGAGTGTCTGATGAAAGGGAGATAAAAGGTTATGATTGCATTTCTAAAGGGCTAAGTAGGAAGGAGGGGGTGGGGGAAATGGAGGAAAGAGAAAAAATAATTTAAAATCTCATTCTCTTTTCTTGGAAAATGGGGTACTTGTTTACATTCTCAGACACTTTCAGTAAGGACTGTAGGTTCCTGAATATTCCTGAAAATGCTCTGATGGCTTGCTGAAAAATCAACTTACAAAGGGCAGTTTAATAGGAGGAAGGGTACAAAAATTCACTTAACTGGTATACAAGGTAATCTTCGGAAAGTAGACCCAAGGCCTCAATGCCAAGTACAGAAGTGTATATGCCACCTTGAGGTTATAGAAAATACACGAGCTCAGAGCATGGCAAAAACAACAGGTTATGATGGTAAACCAGGTTATAGTGGGAAGACAGGTTATGAGAGGAGGAGAAGAGGAGGCTTGGCTAGCAAGTTCATCTTGTTATGTAGATGAAACCTCACAGATAGAAGTCCTCAGAAAGAACTGATAGTAAATGTTTCTTTCAGATTTTTGAAGGTGTCAGACTCAGTTTATCTCTCCTAGATACAGACAAGAGAAGGCCTGCTATATTAATGTAGATTCTCTACAGATGCAAATTTCCCCCACAAAAGGCAGCTTTGCAGGGCTACTTTAGTCTGCTGGACCTGTGGCAGCCATCTCAAAATACATTAAAAATACATTTGGGGTCAAATATTTTGATTTCCTTCAGAAATGTTGTCCAACACCTAAATTTTGAACTTCTTGTGTGCACAACTGTGAGAGAAAAAAAAATTTGTTAGTTTAAATTATTCAGGTTTTGGTACTTTGGTATTTTTGCTACAGCCCTTTAAAACAAATACAGTCCCTATGAGTCTGCCCTATAGTTCATAAACTCATAAATGTGGTATTACTCCTGTGATTGTGTTATGTTATATATGGCATAGTTAGTCTTAAAAACGAAAGATGGTCTGGGCATTCCTAATCGAAAAACAGAAATATGTAGAAGCAGGGAAATTCCTCTGTCTGGTGGCTGAGGGAGGAGTGCAGAAGGAGAAATCAAAAGGATTCGAAGAATAAGAAGGATTTGGTATGCCATTGCTGGCTTAAAGATAGAGGGGGGCAAGTGATAAGGAATGCAGGGGATATTCAGAAGCTAAAAGCAGTCCCTAGTTCAAAGCCATCAAAGAAATAGGGGTTTCGGATCTACAGCCAGAGGAAATGGATTCTACAACACTGATGAACTCGAAGAGACTCTTACCCAGATCCTCCAGATAAGAATCTAGCTGGAGTATATTTTGATTTTAGCCTTGTGAGAACCTGAGGAGAAAATGTAGCTGAGCTTGCCCAGATTTCTGATTTACAGGACTGTGGAAAAAGAAATGAGTGTTGTTTTAAGCTGCAAGTTTGCGGTAGTTTATTATGAGGAAAGACAAAACTGATATATTCCCTTCCGAGGTACCAGGGACATCCATCTTATCCTCAGGGGTCTGAGTACGAACTCTGACAGTTCCTTCCTCTAAGCTCCTGTGTACCAATGCCAGCTATGCAGTGCTCTGTCAGCTCTGTGGGTGCTTCCTCCAACTTCCAGTTTCTGAGTGTCCCCATTTTTCCCTTGTTTCCTCTATCCTGAAGAGTGGTAGTTGTGTTTTTGAAATTGTATTTTCTGTGTTAGCTCAATATTTTCTTTATGATTTTACTGAAAGTATCTTGGCAAAAATTACAACAGTGAAAAAAATCTGACCTAATCCACTCCATTTGCTCTTAACCTCTAAACTGCTCTGTTCATTCCTGCTGTTAGGCTGAGCTAACTATAGGAGGAATTTGTAGTTTATAGTTTTTTGTTTGTTTGTTTGTTGAGACACAGTCTCACCCTATTGCCCAGGCTGGAGTGCAGTGGCCTGATAATGGCTCACTGTAGCCTCAACATCTTGGGCTCAAGAGATCCCCCGACCTTAGCCTTCTGAGTAGTTGGGACTACAGACACACAGAATCTTGCCTGTCTCAAACTTCTGGGCTCAAGCAATCTGCCCGCTCCTGCCTCCCAGGGTGCTGGGATTACTGGAGTGAGTCTTCATGCTCATCCCAGTTTATAGTTTAACTTAAAAACAACAATGATAATAGCCTTTCTCTAAAACAAACCCCTTCATGCTTAGGAACCAGACAGGGACCAGGCTGCCTTTGTGAAACCAACAAACTAGCTACAAGATTGGAAATTATGACTCAGGAGTCACGCAGCAGAGGTTATGAGATTCCTAACCTTCCTAATTCCCCCTATGGATAACATAACAGTTGTAAAACTTAAGATTGGTGCTGCAGGTATTTTTTTAAGATCCTGCATTCTGATGGACAAGCTAGTACCACCCCGATTGGTAAACTTGCTCATCCTGTCTTGTGGCCCCCACTCAGAAACTAAGCACAGGAAGACAAGTTCTGCCTCCCTATGATTTTTCCCTGATCTGCCCAGTCAGCACTCCCCATTTCCCAGCACCCTGACAGCTGAACTATCTTTAAAACCTCTGGTTTCTGAATTTTCAGGGAGGCTAATTTGAGTAATAATAAAACTCGGTCTCTCATTTAGCTGTTCTATGTGTATTAAACTCTTTCTCTACTGCAATTCTCCTGTCTTAATAAATCGGCTCTGTCTGGGCAACAGGCAAGATGAACCTATCAAGTGGTTACATTACTATCGATGCATGCCTATTTAACCAATTCCTTTTATTAAATTATTTCTGTTAAAATAAAGATTGCTGTTTCTGTGTGCCTGCTTGGATCCTGACACACCCTAAGCCTCATATAGATGGATTATTTTTATCATCCCCTCTGATAAAAATATTACCTAATCTACAGTAACAACCCAGTCACTCTCTGCAATAGCACCTACAGTGAGGTTATTAGTAGGTTATTCTCTATGGAATATTTTGCTGGTCTGTTCTCTTGGTTGATTGGTTTTATCACCTCTATCTTTTCACAAGAATGAAGGCTATGCTCTAGCAGAAATGCTGTTGCTTGTGTGTATGCAAACTGTAATTAATGGTAGTGAGGGCGAAGTGATAATTATGTTTCAAAATGTTAACAAAAATTTAGGGTAGATCAGATTCAGCTTCTCTAACAGGGTTAGATCTTCTGAAAATCAACTTAAATCTCAAGGCAGGCAAAATATGGGGTCAAATAGTAAATCCTGAATTTATCTAGCTTAGCATTTATGAAAATGTGTCTTAAATAATAGTTTCTGAAATTACGGGTATAATATATTCATTTAGCAATTCAGAATGCACATTGTTTAGCATGTATTAAATAATATAAGAAGTCTCATATTAAAATTTTGTAATTAAAAGTTTTGTTCCTTACTTTGGTTCAGCGTCTTCAAAATAGAACAGCTTTTAAAGTAAAACATTGGAATTGGAGGAAAATAATATTATACATTTTATGACTACTAATAAATAGCCTCTCAAAATTTGTATAAGTGCAAAATAAATTCGTACTTATACAAACAGTGCTTGTTCTTAGAATACAATGTATAACAGAGCATGGATCAGATAGACTACATAATTGCTTGAAAGATAATTCTATCTGAAGCAATTCAATTTTTTTTCTTACTTCAATCTAATAAGCTTGATAAGTATAAAATCTTCATTTCTCTATGGGTTGCAAAGACACAGCCTTAACTGACTCTTTATATAATCATCACCAAGTAATTACGTTCCAGCTGGATGCTTTGTGACTCTCCTTTGACCACAAATTAGTTTGCACAAAATGACACAAGTCATATTGTGTGGCAGCTTTTATTACTGCCAGTCACTGACATGTAGCTGAGAACAATGAATATATTTTGAACAAGAATTGTGCTGTTATCTGGAAGGCCAAATGAAAACCTGCCCAGCCACAAATGTTTAAATGATTATTTTAGACATTTTTTTCTTGACTTCCCCTCTTTTCTCCATAGTAATGTAGTTAATTACCTGCAGCACTGTTACATGTATTATGTGCTCATAAAATATTTTCTTCCCATTTTCTCCCCTTGATTAAGTAGACTTTACGTATGAAGTATCAATAATTAAATTAATAGCTCCAGGCTGGGGATCATCATACTGAACCCTTTCCTTACTTCAGATGTTACAAGACCAATTTGAGTACTTTACAAGATATTGGAGAATAAAGGAAGCAACTAATACTCTTCAAGATTATCACAGGCAAAAAAAGTCCCGAAACCTCAACTCTGCTTTTCAAAACAAGCAACTAATATTCTTCAAGATTATCATAGGCAAAAAGGCCCTGAAACCTCGAGTTTGCTTTTCAAAACCAGATATTTTATGAGCTCTGTTTTCTTGTATAGAAAAAAAAAAATCAGCTAGTAATCTTTTATAAATACAAGTTCTCAATTATATATTCTGACATAGTAAAAACAAATTAATCATCTTCCAGATAACTGTTTAAATATCATATCATGGAAAAGAAAACATAAGAGCAAATTGTATTTCTAAAAAATTTGCTCAAATTAAGAATATAATAAGCAAAAGCAACAAATGACAAGGATGTGGGTATAAGCACATAGCAAGTGCCAATAACAAAGCAATTAAATAAGTAAGCACAAAACTTTTTAGAATTATTACATTGAATTTAGATAGTAAGTTTTAATATCAATTATCTTACTGTTTGATGATATAAAAGAGTAAATTTCTTTTTTACTTAAGTGCATATTCAACTAAACACAGCTTACTGAAAATATTGGTGGAAATGAAGGATATGTATAATTTGAAAGTCAAACAAATTAAATAATGTTAAATAATACAATATGCACATGAGAAAATGCAAAGTCAACTTTAAAATCACATAATCATAGCATCAGTTTAATATTTATGTGAAGAATAACATTGAATAAATGACAAAGATTTGCATTAGCATCATATTTAGTGTAGGCATGTAGAAATTAAAAATTAGGAAAAGTAAATGCCATATGGAATCAAAAGATGAATAAAGAATTCCGTTGCTGTAATTGTAAGTAAAAGTTCGCTGTTGTTCTCTATGTCCTCAACATAAAAAAGAAAATAAAAGTGTGCTCTGACTATTTAATATTTTTGTAACTCTGCACAGTCTTTGCTAAACTGGGGTTCACAAATAATGATGGATTTGTAAATGTATGTTAAATACTTTACCTCTGCATTTGAAAATAATAATTTATAAAAAGATACTTTATCATACTATCTTTTTTGTTTTCTTATAAAATTATTATTTTCAAACCTCTAGGTCTGGTATAACAGAACATACTGATGAAGACTATATTCCACTTTTATCTTTCCAAGTTAAAGTTTCCTTTTTCACTTCTTATATAGAACTCTGAACATGACTGCATGTTTCTTATAATCTGTATGTATTAATTTCTTTCCTTCTTTTCTTATTTTAAAATTATTTGTTCCTTTCATTCCTTGATGCTATGACTCTTCTATACTTTTAAAACTTTTCTGCAAATGCATTACTTCTCTAAGTCATATAATGAGACAAATTTAACTTCCAGCTCTGTCACTGAATTAGTAAGAGGATACGAGTAAAAGAATGCGGATATTTCGTGCCCTAGAATTAGAAAGAGACCTATTATTTTCTGCAACATTTTGGACCCCCTGATGCTCAGAGAGTAAGAATTAAGAAGACAATAAAGGAGTTAATTGCAATAGTCAAGATGGGAAGTGATTAAAACATTTAATGGAACCATTTCATGATTGTATTCATTGTCACAGCACTGCTAAGTCTTACAAGCATCGTTTGTAAGACATGCATGAACAATAAAAATGCATGATTCAATATTTTATTTTAATTGCTTCCAATTTTAGTTTTTTAAAATATAACTACATGATGATTTGTAATGTATGGCATACATACTCTGTCTTGTCTTCAAAATTGTCTGTCCTGTGACTGCTCATTCTCTCTATTTGTACCTCACACAGACCAAGCTATAAGTTCATGGTAAACCAATAAATACATAAATGAATTATATCAAAACATTTCATGTGTAAGGGAAAGGAAAAAAGGGAACATTTAATCAAATAGTTGAATAAAATCAAGGGAAAAGTTATGCAAGTAAACTGGGGAAAGAACTATAAGACCCAATGTTAATTCTGCTCAGAAGAACTTCGAGTAAAACATATTTTTAAATTCCTATTAAGATGGTATTGACTTTTTAATATTCACCTCATTAATATTATTCTGAATGTGTACACGATGTTTTCTATGTCAGAGATAGAATTCTTACTCCTTTGAGTATATAAGTGTGCCAATTCCCCCTTGTTCAAGTACTTATCTTTATTGTCACACAGTGAAATCTAATGGGAATTTTTCCTATGTGAGTATCCAGACACTCCAGAGGTAAGGGATAAGGAAAAATGATTATTCCCCTGCTTTTAAAGAAAATGCAACTTTCTCCCTCTGCTCCTGAAATGGTCTCCTCTTTACTCCAGCCCTCTCCAGGAGCCAGACAGCCCCGTGTGTCTTTCCTTTACTGACCTGAAGATGGTTTTCAGTTCTGGAGTTTCATTTCTTTTCACAATTAAATTCCTAGAGAAAGAATGCCCCAGTGTCCCAGGCACCTTGGTGATTAACTGAGGGACTAAGTCCAGAATGTAACAATTTGACTTTCTGGGGAAGATAAGTTTGATAACCTGTTTGGAGCAGAGCAATTAATTAGAAAAATGGCCACACTGTAATTCCAATGATAGAGAAAATGTTAATAAGAGAATTGAAAGCAAGCTTTCTCTATCTTTAGATCATGTGTGTTTCTGTGGATTAGAAAGGTGGAGCTTTTTACAGGAAGACTGAGAAAAAAAAAAAAAGCTTTTTTTCTTCAGATGGTCATTTCAATTCAATGCAAAAACTATGGCTAAATTTCTTCAACAGCCGCTATGACCAGTTTTCAGGGGCATAAAACAAAGTATTTGCCTTCAAGGTGTCTATAATTTCATAGCACCCTTGAAGAAAAAAAATCTCCAATACAAGACTGAACACACATACTTTAACAAAAATAAGTTTATACAACTGCATTTTGAAATTTAATAGCAGGAAGATATAACATCAATTTGTAATGAACAGAAAATATTTGAAAAAAGTGATATTTGACATGGATCTTAAAATATTCCATAAAATTCAGGAAGGCAAATTTTCTAAAAGGGGTACATTCTAGATACAGCAATCTACATAGATAAATAAATTTTGTAAGAAATCATAGTATAATACCATTTATATCATCTTGCTTTTACCTTTACTGGTCCAATTAACCTCCTGCTTTTTATTCAATTTACTTAATTAATCACAGTATATATTGTATGGACACACAGTATGATATAAAATAAAACAGAATAAGTGAACAGAGTGATGTATTACATAAGATGATTAAAGATGCTTCTTTGCTAGGGTGTCATTGAGTATATGATGAAAATCCTAAATTAAAACATTGAGAAAGCTATCTAACAAAGAAGAGGGTAACAGTGTACATACACACACTAGAGACTTCACATATATTAGTGCAGGGGCAAAGAGGGATCGCTTCTGCTCTACCCACTGAAAATGAACAGAAATGAGCAGACTAACAGGAGGAACAATGAGCAGACTAACAGGAGGAAAAGACAAATTTATTAATGTGCACATGGACATGGAGTCCTGCAAATATGAGACTCAAAGAAGAGTCAGATGACTGACATTTTTACACCCTACAGAAATGAATGCAAGCTTGAAGCATGGCAACAGGTTGTGGGAGGGAAGGAGGAGGAAAGACAAGGTGAGCAAAAAATGTCTTATTATGCATATGAAAATCTCCCAGGTAATCTCTGAGTTTCCCTAAGAGAGAAGAAATGGTAGCCAAGTTTCTGTCAGACCTTTAAAAGTGTCAGACTTTTAGTTGTTGTTTTTGTTTGTTTGTTTGTTTTGTTTTTCTGCCTGTGAGTTAATCCTTCCTAGATCCAGAAAAGGAAGATAAGGGGGTCCTCAGAGAAAGCCTGTTTGTATCCACTGTTGGTTTCCCTAATGTAGATTTCCCCTGCAGATGCAAATCCCTACGAAAGATAGATTTACAGGGCTGTTCCTGCATTTGCAGCAACTCTGAATAGCCATCTTGAAATATGCCAAAGAAGTATATTTTGGGTTGGCATATTTTGGTTTCCTTCACAAGTAAGCTCTTTTCCGAATAGTGAAAAAAAAGCCAGCTTTTGAACAAATATGATATGCACTCTGATAAATCTATGCTGAAATAGATAGTGATAGTCTGTTTTTTCAACAGCTTTATTAAGATATAATTCACATATACTACAATTCACCCATTTAATATGTATAATTCAATTTTTTTTTTGTATTTCACAAAGTTGTACCTTATCATCACAATCAAATATAGGACATTTTATTATCCCCAAAACAAATCTTGTCCCGCTTAGTCAGCAGTTCCCATCCTTCTCTGCTCTAGGCAATCACTGATCTATGATCTGTCTTCATAGTTCTGTAAGTGGAATTATACAAGAAGTTGCCCTTCTCAACTGGCTTTCTTCACTTAGCACAATGCTTTTAAGGTTAATTCATGTTGTAGTATATAATGGTACTTCATTTCTCTTCCTTGATGAATAATATTTCATTGTATGGATATACTATATTTTATTTATTCATTAATCAGTAGATGGGCATTTGGACTATTTTAACCTATTGGTTATTACATATAATGATGCTTTAAACATTGATTTATAAGTTTTTGTGTGAAAATATGTTTTCACTATGCAGCTATATACCTTGGAGTGGAATGATGGATCACATGGTAACTCTATGTTTAATTTTTTGAGAAACTGCCAGACTATTTTTTAATGTAAAGCTTGTACCACTCTACATTCCCACAAGCAGTCTATGAGGGTTCCAATTCCTCCATATCCTTAATCACATGTGGAATAAATTGTTGTTTTGATTATAGCCATCCTATTGGGTATGGAGTGGTTGCTTGTTGCTTTGATTTGTATCTGCCTCTTGGACAGTGATCTTAACCATCTTTCATGTGCTTATTGACAATTTACATATTATCTTTGGAGAAATCTCTGTTTTGATCCTTTGACTTTTTTTTAAATTTAAATTTAGTTTCGTTTTGTTTTATTGTGGTGAAAACATTTAAAATGAGGTCTACTGTCTTACAATTTTTGGTGTATAATACATTATTGTGGACTCCAGGTACAATGTTATGTAGCAGCTCTCCAGAGCTTATTCATCTTACTTGATTAAAAATAGATGCTCATTGATTACTAACTCTAAAATTCTTCCTCCCTAACCCCTGAAAACCACTCTCTGATTCTATGAATCTGAATATTTTAGAAACTCATATAAATTGAATCATTCAGTGTTTGTCTTTCTGTCACCGGGTTATTTCACTTAGCATAATATCCTCAAAGTTCATCCATGTTGTTGCATATTACAGAATTCCTTTTTTATGTATGAATAGTATTTCATTGTATGTGCATACTACTTTTTATATAGCATCTATCAATGAATGTTTAGGTTGTTGAACATCTTGGCTATTTCGAATATTGCTGCAGCAAACATAGGAGTGCTAGTATCTCTTCAAAATCCAAACATTAATGTCCTCTGCCTCCCAGGTTCAAGGGATTCTGCTTCCTCAGTCTCCCAAGTAGGTGGGATTACAGACATGTGCCACCACACCTAGCTAATTTTGTATTTTTAGTAGAGACAGGGCTCCTCCATGTTGGTCAGCGTGGTCTCGAACTCCTGACCTCAGGCGATCCACCTGCCTCTGCTTCCCAAAGTGCTGGGATCACAGGTGTGAGCCACCACGCCTGACCTCTACTGTCTTTAAAATGCCATTGGAATTTTGATAGGGACTGTATAAAATCTGGGGATCACTGTGGGTAGAATGAATATTGTTAATATTAAGCATATGCTTAATATTAAGTCTTCTAATCCTTGAACATTGGATTTTTTTCATTTGTTTGTGCCCTATTTAATGTCTTTCATCAATGTTTTGCAGTTTTAAATATACATTTTTTCATCTTACTTAAGTTTATTTTGAGGTATTTTAGCTTATTTGATTGTAAAGTAAATTGTTTTCCTAATTTCCTTTTCAGGTCATTGTTAGTGTGTAGAAATACAGCTCATTATTTTATGTTATTTTTGTATCTTGCAACTTTATTGAATAATTTATCAGTCCTAAATTCAAGCCACATAGTAATTCCATTACATGAAACTATCATACTGCTCCAATTATTTCTTTATTGGTGAATATCTAGGTTGGTTTTAGTATTTTTTCCAGTCAAAAAATGCTGCAAGAAATACTATACATATAATTTCACACATGTGTATAGAAAACATTCACAGATATCTATAGGAAATATTCCTAAAAGTTGAATTAGTAGGTTCAAAGGCATGCACATTTTAAATTTAAATATACTAGTTTAAAATGAAATACACATCATATTAACAAAATGTTATCATTTAACTATGTGAAACAAAATGAATATAAATTATTCTTTTTGCTTATTCATATAAATTTTTATTTTACTTTCCTAATAAATATGTTTCTGGTATAAAATTCTCTAGCAATATTAAATGTTATTAAATTTACATATACAATACTTGTTTAAGATTTCAAATCCCAAACTCTTATGAATTTCACAAGCTGTTCAGGAAAGAAAAGTTTATGATCATCTACACTTTTCTGGAAAATGCATATTTTCATCTCCTTTAAAATATATGAATACTGAGCTCTGATAAAGTCTTTAAGAAACTTGTTCAAATGTATTTAATCTGGCACTTGTCAAATGTGTTTGACAATTATTAACATGCTTTTAAAAAGTGTTCCTTGGGACATGTGTGCTAATACTGGAAAATGAAATATGTTAGACCATTTTCTAATTTTAATTTGAAACTTATTGCTCCTTAGTCACTGGGCACACAAATGTACAAATATGTCTTGTCCTCAAGGATTAACAGATATTTTCAAATTCAAAACAAAGGGAGGGCACAGTGGCTCACACCTACAATGCTAGCCCTTTGGGAGACAGGTGGGGGGATCACCTGAGCTCAGGAGTTGGAGACCAGTCTGGCCAACAGCAAAACCCCATCTCTACTAAAAATACAAAATTAGCCAGGTGTGGTGGTGCATTCCTGTAATCCCAGCTACTCAGAAGGCTGAGGCAGGAGAATGGATTGTACCCAGGAGGCGGAGGTTGCAATGAGCTGAGATCACACCACTGCACTCCAGCCTGGGTGATAAGTGAGACTCCGTCAAAAAAACAACAGCAACAACAACAAAAAATTCAAAGGAAAACATTTTCTCCTATGTTCATAAAGATAAGAACTCAATTTAAAGTCAAATAAACCAAAATAACTTCATATTTATTAAATAATATTTGTTGATTCTAAGTATCTGTGTATTTTCTAACTTTAGCTTTGTGATTTTTTTCCTAAGAATAATAATTACTATTATTCAGTGGTACATGAAAACAAAATCACAGGTTTTATACACATAAAATCCATTGTCATTTAATTATTATTATGCAAGAGGGAACTCAGTAATAAGATTGAGTATATATTGTCTTCTGCCTAATTATGGAGGAAGAATATCATGGATGTCTGTTGTTGGAATTCAGGGACCCCAAACAGAGGGACTGGCTGAAGTCACAGCAGAAGAACATAAATTGTGAAGATTTCATGGACATTTATTAGTTCCCCAAATTAATATTTTCATAATTTCTTACACCTGTCTTTACTGCAATCTCTGAACATAAATTGTGAAGATTTCATGGACATTTATCACTTCCCCAATCAATACTCTTATAATTTCCTATGCCTGTCTTTAATCTCTTAATCCTGTCATCTTCCTAAGCTGAGGATGTATGGTGCCTCAGGACCCTGTGATGATTGTGTTATCTGCACAGATTGTTTGTAAAGCATGTGTGTTTGAACAATATGAAATCTGGGCACCTTGAAAAGAACAGGATAACAGCAATTTTCAGGGAACAAGGGAGCTAACCATAAAGTATGACTGCCTGCAGTGCTGGGCAGAATAGAGTAATATTTCTCTTCTTTCAGAAAGCAAATAAGGGAAATATCACTGAATTTTTTTCTCAGCAAGGAATAACCCTAGGAAAACAAATGCATTCCCATGGGGAAGTCTATAAAATGGCCACTCTGGGAGTGTCTGTCTTATGCAGTTTGTAGATAAGGGATGAAGTACGCCCTGGGCTCCTGCAGCCCCCCTTAGGCTTGCTAGGATTAGGAAATTCCAACCTGGCGAATTCTAGTCAGACCAGTTCTCTGCTCTTGAACCGTTTCCTGTTAAGATGTTTATCAATGACAATGCGTGCACAGTGAGACATGGAACCTCATTAATAATTCTAATTTTGCCCTGGCCTTGTGATCTTGCTCTACCCCCATTTGCTTTGTGATATTTTATTGCCTTTGAAGCATGTGATCTCTGTGACCCACACCCTATTTGTACACTCCCTCCCCTTTGAAAATCACTAATAAAAACTCACTGGTTTTGCAACTCAGGTGGGCATCACGGAATCTGCCGACATGTGGTGTCGCCCCTGGAAACCCAGCTGTGAAATTTCTTTCTTTTGGACTCTTTCTCTTTGTTTCTCAGACTAGCCAACACTTAGGGAAAATAGAGAAGAACTTACTTTGAAATATTGGGGACTGGTTCCCCTGATAGATATCAGACATATTGTATAAAGAGATGAAAAGTAGTAGCATTTGGGACAATCCATTATCAAAGCCAATTCAACATTTTAGTAAATGGAGTGCTCCTAAGAAAAACATTTAAAATGTATTTTATAATATTTTTCTGAATATTTATTGGGTACTGTAATAGCTCATCATCAAGATGTAAATTAAAATTTTATTGGGAAAAAAAGAATTATGAGTTTTTATAAGAATTAATATTAATGAAAGAAGTGATAATGTTACTTCCCTGCAAGGACATATCATCAACAGGCAATTCAGTTAAGGCCCTGCTTCTGGACAGGAATGTGAAACAGACCATATATCTTCACTGAACACATCAAAACTAGATGACTTACTGTAATATTGGGAAAGAAGGTGAGAAAGTGGTTCCAGAGAACAGAAGCGAAGGCATTTTAAAGAAGGAGGGGACTGGTATTTGAGCAATGCAGTAAAAAGATTTTGGGTGAAACAATTACCAGGAAACACTTTATGGTTTTGTAGTTAGTTTGCAGAGAAGAAAATCACAAGATAACTGACATTAATATTTGAGTATAGGATTATATGAATGAGTATGCCCAACTGTCCATCATTTTCACAAATTTCAGTATAAAAAGAAATGGAATTTCATTGAAGAAAGAGGGACTAAGATTTTATTGAAGACAGAATGAATTGATAGCAGGCTTGAAACTTGGTATATGTTGCTAGGGACATTGTGCAACTAAGTGCAGCAGTCTATATGTGATAGAGAAGTTTAGAAAAAGAGAAATTACTTTGCATTGGAGCAAACAAGGAAGACTTTACATGGGCCTTCTAATGTGAACTGAATTGTGTACTAAAGGATTATCTGAGAGTATTATTGAAATCAGAATTATTAGGAAGGAAATAAAACAAGAAACTATTTAGAACTTATACTAATATTAATCTATCAGTTTTATATCTGAATAACTTTCAGCAATTTTTATGCACCAAGCACTGTTTTAAATACTTTGTGTATATTAACTTATTTAATTCTCACAAAAGTGTTCTGAAGTTAGTCAGGTCTTATATTATCATCACTTTGAAAATGAGAAAACTTAAACACAGAAGTAATCGTAGATTGACAGACTATGTCATAGGACTACTAAGTCAATTAAGTCAGTTTTAGATACTGGTAGTTTGGTTTCACAGACCAAGACCTTAACCACAATGTGTTCTCTTTCTCAAAATCGCACATGCCCACATCCACCTACCAAATTTGATATTCCAACTCCAGAATATAAAGTTTTCTTCATGATAATTTCCAATTTAAGAATGTCTTTGTCATTCAATAAATATAACGACTTTAAATAATGAAAGACACACACTTTTTACTTTTTTTTTTTAAAGAATCTCTTATAAAAGTTCTTCAGAGATTAAAAGCAACTGAAACTGAATTCAAACTTTTACAGCAAAAGCAGTAAGATTGTTAAGAGAAGAATAAAAGTGACATGAATATGTTTCTTTCTTTATCACTTTCTTTTCTCCCATACATACAAGTATGCTTTTGGCTCTAAGTATGTTTGCAAGTGTATATTTATGTGCGTGTGTATGTATATGTGTGTGTGTGTGTGTGTGTGTGTATGTGTATGTGTGTGGAGTTAGTTTAGATACTTTACTTTTTCTTTACTTATTTTTAAACTATAGACCCATAGCTTCCATGATCACTTAGCTTTCAGTTTGTCATACAAACTCAATTTAACCCCTTGGTGTCCAGTTAATATATGATACTCAAAAAAATGATATTACAGTCGACATTGTACCTGATCATGTAAATGAATGGTACAGAGTGAGACAGCATTTATTGACTATTTAATACTGACACACATTACATTTGGACTCAATGGAAACTCCCTTGACTGTATATCTTGACGTGGTTATTTGATTAGTTTAAAACACATTGAATCTGGGAGACACATTCAAAACATAGCAAGTGTTATAGTTAGATTTTTGCTTCAAGATTAATAGAAAAACATGTATTAGCACACATGTCATAGTGCTTCCAATAAACCATTTGGATTATTATTTCTCTGTTTGCCTTAAATTTACGTTTGAAAATTTCATTTAACATAAAGAAAGTTCTGTCAAATATAAACAGGCCTGAAAACTAAAAGTTTAGTGGTGAAAATGAAGAACAGTTTACACAAAGACACTTTATCATAGATATACTTGAAGCCCTCTGACTAATCTCCTCCAATATAATCACTAAAATAATACTCTTTTTTTTAATTAAGATCTTCTATTTGAAGTCACATCTTCGTCACTTGGGTCAGACTCTTTAAAAAGAAAATCCTTACTTAACTCTTCATTCCAGCTTATTGCAGAATTCCCTAGTGGAAGGAAAATAGGTAGTTTGAAGAGTGCATTGACTTGTGCAGATGAAATGGTATCTTAATAGTCTGAAGAGTTAATATGCTCTCCTAACACCCTCCTGCTGCAAATTGGCTCTAGGATGCCCTGGTGACCTAAATAAGTCCATATTCAAGTGCATCCTTTAACACCTAGTGAGAAAAGGAGTACTTTTAGCCACTGAAGAAAATTTAAAGCACAGACTGCCTCACTGTCTAAATGATCCTCAGGGGCAAACTTGACAATTTTGAAAGCTGCACTAAGTAGAAAATCTTACAGAAAAATCCCCTAGGGGTCTGAAGAGTTAATGCTCAAGTTCCTGATAAGGTCCAATCTTTTTCTTTATGTTCAGAAACTCACAGGACTTCTGCTTCTAGGTCAAAATACACAAGGGAGGTCAGTAACAGTGGCCAAGGAGGTATTAGGTAAAGAAAGAGGGATGAGAGCAAAAAGGGCTGGGTCCCTTTCAGTATCATCATCAAGTCTGAAGTTCTTTAAAGTATTAAAATTTGGTGACTTATCCATGTTGGTGCTCCAGAGACTTTCAACTTCTGACCTAAAATATTTTGACATTGGAGTGGGGGAAACAAGTTTTTTTCTGTTGAAACTTCTGCAAATAAAGCCAGCAGCTCTGTTGATGCTACAGCTTATTAAAGATGCAAATTTAAAATATCAAAAAGCATAGAAATTTGCTTAACCTTTTACCAAGTGTAAATCTTTAATCTGATCTTATATTAACTTCGTTGATTTGCTTTAAGTTCAATAACACGCTGAACCTCAGAGGTGTTAATAGTACCTTTAGTGGTCAAGTATTGCATTTTAGAATTGATAGAAAAAAGTTAATGTGAAATCCAGTCAGGAAAGTATATTATACTGCCCAACATATATCTGCTTTAGTGAAGAACTGACAAACTGCAAATGCCTCAGAGGAAAAATTCTACTGAATTAAAAGCAAGATTAATGTACTTGGAAATGAATTTGCATTCAACTATAAAACAATGCCATTATGGCAATTTTTTGGTGTAACCAGTCATTTCTGAGGTTTCTGTTACTAAATTAAAAGGTTATGTAATGCAAAATAAAATTGAAGAAATTTAAGTTAAAACACAAATTCAGCAGAAAGTTTTATTTATAAGTACTAACTCTCGCTTAGTATTTTATTGTTGACTTATTTTGAAGTTTTTGTTTGTTTGTTTTCATATTATAATACACTTAAATTAGGTATGGTCTATTAAAAAGTAAAAATATGCCATGTAAGATAATAGCTACTCTTATAGCTTTTAGACCATGATTTGATTTAGTCATTTTAGAAGTAACATTGATAAAAACAATACGATATCTAAATGTCAAGAAAAAAAGGCAGTCTTTCATGCTTAAACAAGCCATTCTTTTCATCTTCCTTTTATTGGACTCACAAAACACGGCATAATTACTTGAAGTTATCTGCATATCAGAAAAAGTAGTTTAAGATCACTTTATCACATGCCAAACCACAGTCTATCTTTGACAATGTAAATTCACCACTGAATATAAGGAATGATGATTCATTACCTTAAAAAATACCTGTCAGAATTACTAGTCACTGGAACCAGATTTCTTAGTGAAATAAACCCTGAAATACTTTTGGCACATTCTTCATTTCTTTACCTAGTCTAAGGTATAGTCCTTATTGATCTAAAAATAAATAGAACATACCTAAGGTTAAGTCTTGACTGTGATAACAGGGTAAACAGGTTAGTGAACAATTGTGTCAGTGAACATTTACAGATATCAAAAGTTAACTTTCTTAACATCTGACATTATATCAAAGATGGCTGGTTTTGATATACACTATTGGCACATATGACTTCCATCTTTAAAACTGTAATTTGACTCCCCTTCCCAATTTTCAAAATACTTTTAATCATTTTCAACTCAATTCTTCCAGTGATAAGAGCATAATATAATCATTACATTACTGTATCCATAGCCCTAGGATAATATCTAGTGGCTTAGATGATTAATTTTGTAAACATTACTCCTGAAATTTAAATAGATTCTATAGTTTTACAATCAAGCATTTGTTTACTTATATTATCATATAAAATATTTTATATTTTAGTGAATGTATACTTAATTCAATTCTGGTTTTCAATTGCAAATGAATTCAATTTGTGAACATTTTATTTCTGCAGATTTACACAGTTGTTTGCTGTCTGCAATAATAAAGAATTCTGCTAATAATAAAATGTTATTTTCTGAAATCCCTCTGAAGAGCATTGAATACATTTCTGCAGGAAACTTGGTTCCAGCTGGAAATTATTTTGCTCCCATATATGGAAATAGATTCAAATGCTGTAGTAATTTTACTCTTCTCCATCACCATCCATTTTCATACAGCACCTGGAGCAGTCTTTTTTTAAAACGAAGTAAGTTGGATTAGTTCATTCCACATATCAAAATTTTTTAAAATGGCCTCTGATTCTGCTTATAATCCAATGCAAAATCTTTGGCACACACTGTGTGGCCTAAAATCATATTTTTCATGCCTATATTTTGGGAGTTATTTTCAGCACTATTTTCTTTAACTTATTGAATAAAATCCATACTGGTCTTTAATATTTACAACATGTCAGGCTTTATGGAACATCTACATGTACTATTTATTTTTTCCACTTAAATTGTTAAATTCTTTCCCAATATCCTTCTATTCTTGATCTGTTACATTGCTACTTATCCATAGGTCTCCTTTCTTTCTTCACACCCCTGCCATCATAATCACCACAGTCACCATCATCAATAAATTTTTTTTTGGTTAAATCCTTTCACAGCATTGTTAAGTTTCTCTGTAGTAAGACAAAAATAAATGAATGGTGTATTTTTCCTTCATTAAGCATAGAGATATATGCAATTCTATTTTAATTTAGGGTTTTGCTGTGTATATTATACTTTTAATAGATTTAACATCATATAAATGTAATAAAGAATATTGATAAGAAAGAAAAAAGCCCACACAAAAACTTGAGAATATGACTTAAGGACTATAGTGAATAATTTCCCTCTCCCAGCACATTAACACTATATTATTAAAGCCCTGTTTGCTGTAATTACTTTAACACAGTAAATCATGTTCATCTTTCAACAAAAGATTACAAGGCATATTAAAATATATAAAACACAGTTTAAAGACACTGAACAAGTATCATAACCAGAGTCAGACATGGCAGAAATGTTGGAATTACCAGAGAATTTTCTGAAACTATCATTAATATGCAAGGGCTTTAGTAGGAAAAATAAAGAGAACATGCTATAATGACAGCTATTGTAAATGGAGAAATGCAAATTCTAAGAAAGAATTTAAAAGAAATGCTAAAGACAAAACACTGTATGAGAAATGAGGAAGGCCTTTGATCAACTCATTAGCAGACTAGACATAGCAGAGGAAAGTATCTCTGAGCTTGAGGATATGACAATAGAAACTTTCAAAACTGAAAAGCAAAGAGGAGAAAGATAGAAAAAAAAATACTGATGAACTATGTAACAACTACAAAATGGTAAATACACCTAATGGGAAAACCAGGAAAAGGAAGAGAAAAAAGAAAAGAAGCAATATTTGAAGCAACAGGAAGAATTTTCTCAATGTAATACCAGGTACAAAACCACAGATGCAAGAACCTATTCTGTTTAATAAATATTACAATGCTGTCTTTATGCAAATACATGCCTTTATGCATACGTTAAAAACCATGCATGTACAATACGAAGAATGAACCTCAGTGTGAACTACGGACTTTGGGTGATAACCCTGTAACAATGTGGGCTCATTCACTGTAACAGATACGCCACTCTGGTGGAGGATCCACAGTGAGAAAGGTTGTACATGTGTATGGGGATATGGATTTATGGAAACCAATTTTGCTGTGAAATAAAAAATAAAGATTACTAATTGAAAAGAACCCTTACTTTACCACAATGTCCTTTTAAGACCAACCAAAAGTACTTTTAAGTACTTCCTTTAGTAAAGAACAGCACTGAGTAGTATCAGTAAGATGATCCCTAATCTGCAAAATGCCAATGCAAAAAAATATAAAATAAAGGCAAACAATAGTAGATACTAAGCAGATCCTGAAAGCAAGGCATTTCAAGTGGCCCAAACATGGTAAAGAAATTGGTGAAATAATATATAGCAGTGGAACTATAGAAATATAAATGAATTAAGTGATAAATCTCCTGGAAAACTGTTTGTACTTAAAAAAAAGTTACTCAAACTTTGTGGCTTCATAGGTAAAATTAAAAAAAAAATAAACAAAATGATCTCCAACTACCTGTCAGGCCCTAAAACTATAAAATCTTAAGCAAGTCTTCCTAAAAACCTACTAAGTTCTCAAGGATATCAGATATAATAGAAATGTAAAAGTGTAAGACAAATACGGAAAGATAGTTCACAGAATACAATTTTTAAAGGAAATAAGATATGTGAAGCCTAGGTTGAAAGAGAAAGGATGAAAGAGAGAAAGGCTTAGAAAAAAGATGAAATAATGCCCTTAGACAATGATAAATGGAAAGGTAGATAGAGACAAGGCACATAGAGAAAAGGGAAAGAAGAAAAATTAGAGAACAGTTCTGCTAAAGGTCAATTTAACCTTCACATCAAAGTTTAACTCAATTTCCTGGATACATTTTGAGGTCAGTAATGTCTCATTAACTTAGTTTTCTCTGACTGCAGCTAGAATCTAAATGTGATTCTTATGAGTACAGAGCACGGACAGTGTGTAACTGGCTCACAGGTCTTCGAAGGTTTAAGGTCACACTCAGCCAGCGATTGCCACTGCAATTTCATCAGACTCGGGGGACAAGCATATGCCTAAATAAAGTCTAGTGTGTTTGGTACATTAAAATCTTTGATAGGCCGCGAGGAAGGCTCTCATTCATAACAATTCCCCCTGCATTCCCAGCTCATCAGGATAGGATACTTCAGGGAGAGCAACTATGGTTGATGAGAAGGCATTCTAGCCTAAAAATTTCAAGTTCAAGTCACAACTTAACTGCTTATTAGCATGTGACTTTGTCTGAGTTGCCTGACTTCCAAGAGCCTAAGTTCCCACACCTGTGAAAAGCAGTTATATCTCATATGATTTTGTAAGTATTTAGAAAAGGTGATAACGGTGCAAGTACTTTACTGTTCAATTTAAGTATACTTCATTAATCATCTCAGTTGAGCTAACAACTATGACCATTCCACTCAATATTAAATGTATCCTGCCCAGAAAAGATAAGGATTGACATTAACTCAATGTTTTGTTGGTACCATCCACAGGTAACACATTCCACATGAATTAACACATTTCATTCTCACAACAATTCAATGATCTGAATTCTATTGCTATCTCTAGTTTACTAAAGAGGATAAACAAGGAGTTCACAAAAGATAAGCTGAAGCAGGATCGGTTTATACAATAGCATGCCCAAGGTCACACTACCAGTAGGAATTTATGACATTAGAATTTCACTGAAGCAGTCCAACGTCATAGGTTTTTTCCTTGTCTGCAATTCTATACATTATCTCGATACACTGCAAAAAAAAATTGTATTTTTTCTTTCAAAATATTGTTCATACAAGTTCCATACTTTTAAAACATGGAGATTTATGCTAACAACATATTCAAAAGATAAAAATCTGTCCCATTTTAGTTTAAATCAGCTTAATGTATCAAATGATTTACGTAAATGAAATGGAGCTACTAAAAACGAGGTTAATACCTGGGTCATCTGTCCCAGAATGTATGCATAGTATGAAGACTATCCAATTGGAGTCATTTCTTAGAAGTCTTATTTTCATGGAAAGTCACTCTTTAGTAATGAATTGATTTAGGCAGTCACATTCATGATTTTGTCAGAAATTTGTAAATTCGCTGATGTCTGAAATCATACATTCTAAGCTTATTTCTTCAGCTGAAATCTACATTCCTTAAGTGCAAATAAGTTCGAAGAAGTACAGCATGTGGAAGTTGAATAGTCATGCATGCTTACAGAATTTCTTCAGCAACTCTGCTCAAGCAGGTTTTGAAGGTGTGATAAGCTGACTAATTTGGGGTGTCAGGCTGTGCAGGAGATGAACACATATCATTAGTGTGATATACAGTCTGTGAGCCTAGAGACTGGTGACAGCAACAATGCACATTCCCTGCTTTCCAGTTTTGCTGACTGCCTGCTTTGTCCTCATTGCTTGGTTATCCACGCCAGGAGATGATAAGTCCAATGGAAATTGAAGTGTTTTAGAAACATTTTGAAATAAACCTCAAACACTTGTTTAAAGAAGCTAAGTGATTTAAGTGAGATGTGACAATGGATGAAAAACTGACTGTTAAACGTGGTATCATTCCCCTATCAGAGCCATTGAAAGATTACTTTCATCTTAGGAAGCTGCATTCTCAAATTGAGTCCTGGGATCAGGGTGGTTAAATCCTAGTTTACCAGTTCAGTTCCAAATGCAAGAAGAGGACATGATACAGATGTAACTCAATTAAGTTTCAAGATGAACCCCTTCAGTTGTATTTATTATTATATATTGATTCAATATTATATATTATATATATTCAGCATATATATAAAGCTCCTATATTATATAGTCATATATAAAATATATATATTTGATAACCATATATATTACATGTATATGAGTATAATCATATATAATAATACTGTCATATATATTATGTATAACTATAATGTATTCAGATTTGGCAAGCTATCAAAAGTTCCAAATCGATTTGCACTGTGACCAAAAAGTAGCCTCAAACTGTGGGACAAAAGATGAAATAGAGAAAATGGAAAAAATAATTCTTTCAATCCACCTAAGAAAATTTAATCCTTTTCATATGTACACACATATAGATACACATTAGCAAAAAATTAAATTTTTGTTCTATTTTCTTAGGTTGGCTGAAAAAAATACTCTCTTCATTTCCACTGTATTTCATCATTTAACCCACAATTTTGGGCTACTTTTTGATCACGGGGCAAATCTATTTGGTACTTTTGATAATTTGGCAAATCTGAACATACTACTTATACTATATTTCTTCCGTACTAACTCAACCAGGCACACCGGAAAACTATCTCAAAATTGCCTGTCCTGAAAAACTGTACAAACTGCAGCAAATGCTGTCAATTTTATAACTAGTGAAAAGTGAAATGAGCACTAAGAGGGTGGCAAGATATAAAATGATGGAAAAACCTCACTGCTGTGTCATTTCTTCCATAATAGCATCAACTCTAGTTATGTGCAATGTAATTATATCCACTACAAATTGTTGACCTTCCTATCTTCTTTCTCTCTCCAGTGCAAGCCTTGTCTGAGAGCCAATTGTTGAATTTGTTTTCCATGGCTTTGTAACCCTATTGAGTAATGGTCAAATACAAAGTTGCAGCTCTGTGAGAGGTGGCGGTGCCTGTGGACTTCTACGATAACCCATAAATGGTCTTAGCAGCAGCCAATGTCTATACATAATGAAGGTAAATTTAGACAATGTAACTGACACTATATTGTAAAATTGGTCTAAAAAGAGCCTCTGCTTGTAACACCAAGAAATAGTTTTTGGTCTAGAAGAAATAAAATTAGATACTAACATAGCCATTCAGGTGACAGATGATGATTTGATTTCCTACTGTAAGTCAAGCAGTGTGCCCAGCACTAGCAACAAATAAGAAAAAAGTTATCTGACCTTAGACAGTTTTAGCTGCATAGAAGGACACAGATATTAAATACAAAACATGAAAATGTATACCTTGGTATTCTCACTATTTTATTTATTTTTGTTTCTTATATGCACTGTACTTTCAAGAGATTCTTTGTATAACATAATTCTGCTCTTTTTGGCTAAATAACAACAGCCCTTTGATTCTTCTAAGTGTTTGTATTAAGTACTTAGAATGAAAAGCAAAATATATTTCAAAATTACTGAAAATTTATGCACTCTTTCTAAATCAGCATTTTTTTTCTTGGATCATTCATTTTATTGACATAAACTCATTCAATTTTAAAAATAAAAGCTTTGAAGTATAATCTACATGCGATCAAACACATACGATCTAAACATAAAAGTTCAATTGATATTGACAAATATATGCCACCACAATCAAGATATACAAAGTTTTTGTCATACTGAAATGTTCTTTCATGTTTCTCTGTAGTAAGTCCCTCACATTGTCAGTTTCGGGTAACCACTGGTCTGTATTTTGCTACTATAGATTAATTTTGCCATTCTTAGAATTACAAATAAATGGAATCATCCAGGGAGTACTTGGTGGCAATTGGCATTTTTCACTCAGCCTAATATTTTTGAGATCCGTTCGTGTTAGTGAATCAGTAGTTTATTCCTAATTATCTTTGAGCAGTAAATCAAGTTGTGATAAGACACAATCTGTTTATCTTTTTACCTATTGATGCACATTTGGGATGTTTCCAATTTCCGGATATTTTTAAAGAAAGCTGTCTTAAACATTTTGTAAAAGTATTTGTATTGACATATTTTTGAATTTTTGGGGCAAATAACTAGGAACAGAATTAGTGGATTATATGTTAAGTGTATGTTTATAAGAAATTTTCAGGCTATTTTCTAAAGTGATTGTAATCTTTTATATTCAGACAAACAACTAATGAAAATGTCAATACTAGGTATTTTCAGTCTTTTAATGTTAAACATTATAGTGAGTGTTTAGTAGTATCTCATTGTTGTTCCAATAGTAGTATTTCATTGTAGTTTTAATTTGCATTTTACTAATGATGAATTATTGAATATATTTTCAGTTGCTTATTGGACATTCATTTATCTTGTTTTGGGAAGTATGTCTTCAAATATTTGACCTATTTTTAATTGAATTTGTTGTCGTTTTATTACTGACAACATAAAATATATGTATGTATTTTTTTAAAAAATGTATATTTGTTTACCCAATGGTCACAAAACTCATAACTGGCAATTTACCCAGTTGACTATGAAATTTTGCTAGCTTTTTCTATAATTATGCTCATGGGTTTCCCTCAAGTTCCATTATTTAGCATGTGATAACTTTACCTTTCCTCTTGCTAAAGCCATGCCTCTATCAGTATCATGATCCTATCTTTACCAGGAAAGCTGTACCTGGTTTGAGATCTTACACTACTTTCCAGCTATGTAGTTATGTCACAGTTTCATGGATGCTGGCAGTAAAAATGAGACTCTAGAGTCAGTCAAAGAAATGTATTACTCACAGCAATAGTAGTAACCAGAGCATCAGATTTTTCTTGTGCTGGTTTCCTAAACTCCAATACTCACAGAAAAACATGAAGAGGGCTACATGAAAGCTATATTACAGGCAAGGGAAACTGATACTATGTAATTGAGTATTTTATAATGTAAGTTAGCATGTCTACCTTTGCTCCAGAGGAAGATACTATCTTTATTAAAACTGGAAAATAAGTAAACTAGCCTTCCGCTTCAGAGGGAGATACTATTTTTTAAGGCTGATTGCTGCACAAACATTTCTGTAAAGATAGTCACGAAAAGGGCAGTCGGTGCTTCTGTGTGTAAAACATTCAAACATGTGAGAGATCCAGAAAGAATGATCTCTCATCATAAAATTATATGAATACTAATTAGCAAAATGTCAAATCAGAATGAGAAATAATTAGTATATCTATTAGACATTATACCTAAAATCACATGATGATAATAGTAACATTCATTCAAAAATGTCTATTAGTCAACTAGTATGTGCTGAGCATTGTTATAAATGTTTCAGGTCGCAACAGATATTTGAAAAAATTTGTTTTTCAATATTGTCTTTAGACTTAGACAAGAGGATTGGGTTTCTTAGGAGTCTCCACATATTACAAAGAAATAAAAATAAATATATTAAAAAACAAATGGTTGACTTTTTTTTAAGTAGGAATCTGGAGCTTACATCTGGTACAGAAAACACTTATGACTCTAAACAGCTACTCTCATCACTAACAATGATTAGGCCTCAGTGAAATAATTCTTCCTAGCTCTATCCCTGCATTCTCAAATGAAACAGTATGGTATGGTTTGACTGTGTCCCCACCCAAATATCATCTTCAATTGTAGCTTCCATAATTCCCACATCATGGGAGGGATCCAGTGGGAGGTAATTGAATCATGGGGGCATGTCTTTCCCATGCTGTTTTCATGATAGTGAATAAGTCTCACAAGATCTGATGGTTTTATAAAGGGGAGTTCGCCTGCACATGCTCCATTGCCTGCTGCCATGTAAGACATGACTTTGCTCCTCCTTCACCATCCACTATGATTGTGAAGCCTCCCCAGACATGCGGAACTGGGAGTCAATTAAACCTTTTTGCTTTATAAATGACCAAGTCTCAAATAGGTCTTTATTAGCAGTGTGAGAACAGACTAATACAGGGTGACTCTCCAAAACCTATGAAGTTCTTTGAATTATGTTACTCTTAATTCAGATGATGCACACTGTTTCAGAGTGTAGGAGGATTAAGTGAAAGAACTTATATCATAAAAAGAGAAATTATTGAATGCACTTATTCTTATATAACTTTAAAATCACCTTCCAGTAGTGGTGAACATCTTTTGTTTTCCTTTTCCTTTTCCCCGTCCTCCTTCTCTTTGTGTGTTATTCATGGTTCCAGAGGGTAATAACAAGTGAACTTGACATTTACAATTTCACACGATGCCGAGAAATAACAATAAGTCATGATCTTAAATGTGTATTCATAGTTTTTCTAGACAAAATATTGGTGAAACATTACGCCAAATCTCTGTACATTGCCAGCCAGAGAGGTATTGAATGAGTATTGTGAATAATTTTATTTTTAAAATATTCAATAAGATTTCTTTAAACTTTCAAAAATATGTAAAACAATTTAGTTTATGTAGTTTCCTTGAAAGTTGGAACTATTATAATTATATTTTGATTTTAAATCTAACATAATCTTTTAAAATTTTGGAGTAAAATCACTTTGAGAACATCTAATCCTTTGTAATATTTTGATTTCAACATTCTAATTTGCCTCTGTTTTATAATAATTACATATTTGTTCTTCTTTGAATATAATTAATTTTTATACTTTTGCATCATCACTTTCCATTGATTATAAAGTTATTTTGATATTTAATGTGTCAATTTCTGACATAAAAATAAAAGCAAGATAAAAATAATAAATGCACAGAAAAACATGCAGATTTATGATTATTAAGTGTTTTTTATTTTATTACCCATTCAAAACCCATCAACTAGCAAAACAGCAAAACACTCAATATGTGGATAAAAATTATTTAAAATTCCAGCCTTATTTTTGCATTTTTTAACTTTAAGCGTATTTAAAATACGCTATTTAGCTATTAAAACTATTTAAAAATAGCTTTACACATTTATGTGTAAATTCTCAAGGAAAGAGGCTAGATGTCTTATTTAACAGCCTTTGTTAGCATTGTTTATAAATGTTAAATCTTTAGATATATCTCCCTGCCTCCATTTTTACTCCTGCCATTAACTCTGCAAAATGTCGGGCTAAGCTTGCTGATTGTAGTGCTTCCTCTCTTCTAAGAAGGACAGCATATTACTTACAGATAGGAATATAATTGAGAAGTTTCAATTTCAAAAACTTTGCTAGTTTTGTAATGCTCATGGAAGAACTCTAGTTTGATAGTGTTCTATTAAGTAGAGAGCATCACAAACATTAGCTATGCAAAGTAAATCAAGGGTTCCAATATATGCCACTGAGCTACACCATTTTGAATAATAGATACAAAATTTCAGGAGGGAAGTTTATGGGATGCAGGGATGGTAGTAACTCCAGTAAACCCTTCTCTATGTAGAGATGCAACATTTAAGTAATGTTATGACAAAAAGAGAAAAATAAATCATGATCTTAAAGCCCAAATTGCAAGCCTACTCAATGTCATGTCAGGCATCCCTTTGGGGGGAAAAGTTGATGAAAATATGTGTGGAATGCCTAGCTGCCTTCAGGAATTATTGCTATCACTCTCACTCTAATCTCTAAGGATGGGTAGATTGTAAAAGAAACTGCTGCTTCTAAGTACCGAAGGTGAAATCTAACCTAAAGAATTACTTGGTAGAGTAGCAACCAAGTGTCTGTCTTGTGGGAGTGGTGTCTATGCCTCTCTGCTTTCTATGACTTTAAATTCACTAGGGCAGACACAGATCAGAATTTAGGCTTCAAAATATGTCCTGTATCACTATGTACAGAGTAGTCGATTTCCCCAAGGGCAATATGAGCTCACACCAAAATACTGGACACCATAAAACATAATGCCTGAAGAAAAATAACAAACTGTACAGTGAAGTCCATCTGAAGTTGAAATAATGTAACTAATAGATGATAATTTAAAACAAAAAAATTGATACATTTAAGTTAAAAATTAAGATTTTATCAAAATAAAATAAGATTGGGAAATGAAAAAAATCTAAATAGAACTCTTCTGTTTAAATTATATAGTATTGGAAATTATCTTTCTGTATTAATGGATAAAGATATAGATAAATAAAAATTTTCAGGATTAATACACTGAAAAATAAATGAGTAGCTGAAAATCAGAATGAAGAATGTTTCCACCAAAAGCAGCAGAAAATGATGAAATGGTATTAAATATAGGATAAAAATACTGAGGAGGGATATACATATGCCCAGATAGGGAAAATGATTTTTAAAAAGGAGACACAACATTTGACATATTAATGAATACACACTTTCAAGAACTAAAGAAATATAACAGTTTTCAAATTAAAATTAGTTAGAATATAGAAAACATGATAAAATTTATGTCAAAGAAAAGAAATAGGAAATCACTTTTAAAAGAACAAAAATCAGACTTACGGCAAACTTCCTAACAACATCTCCAGATATAATAAAATGATGAATTGACATTTATAAACAATTGAGGGAAACAGCTTTGAGTACTGAATGTAAGATCAAGGAAATGTTTCATCTATATATAATAGCACAACAAAAATATTATGCCTCATTAGCCTTAAAAGGTTTTCCAGGCAAAATTTGATTCAAAACATTGTAACAATAAATAAAACAAATCTTCTACAGACATGAAGATCAAGAACGATAAAATGGCTTATTAAAGCTTATTGCTGTCTAAAAATAACAACTAAAATTAGCTAGAACAAAAATACAGAAAGAGAAATTATAACCACAATAACCAAAATGATGTAGACTATATATACATAAAAGAAGACAGATAGACCAAAGCAACATGAAAGAAGCTTAACACATTTTCTACTTTTTTTCTATTCTTGATTTAGTATTCAAATATTTTGTTTTGTTTTATATTTCTCTTACTGAAAAGTATTAAAGACAGTATTGGCTTACTATGTATTAAATACACAATGATTTTATTTTTTTCTACTGGGGGAATTCCACTGGAGAGAAAAAAAAGAAACATCTACTCTTCCATAGAAAAGCCAAAGACAGGCAAAATTTCAGGAATATTTTCTCTGAGCTTTTCTCTCTTTTCCTACAACTATTCTTAAACTTCCTGTCATTTTCACCAGCCCTTGAACAAATGGCCATGTGACCACGAATCTGTTTAGTACTATGGAGCCAGAGCCTGAATCTGGCTTGAGAACAACTTCTATCAAATATTTCTCTAGCCACTTAACATTTGCTTGATTTAGGTACAACTTTTTAATTCCTTGACACCAAGTACATGTATCTATAAAATAGCAGTAAAGATAATTTTCTTGTATGCTTTCCAGAGTTTTATAATAATATTTGTGATTGTCATTTACTTTAAAACTGAAAGAAAGTCCAGAATAGGAGGCTTTAATAATATTGTCAGTTTCAATTGCACAACATGCATTAAAGACAATCTCTTTATATATTAAATAGATCTTTCTAGGTGATTAAGCACTATTTATTTATTTATTTATTTATTTATTTATTTATTT
>NW_016808198.1:2870173-2883627 GCF_001698545.2 Rhinopithecus bieti
AGAACAACTTCTATCAAATATTTCTCTAGCCACTTAACATTTGCTTGATTTAGGTACAACTTTTTAATTCCTTGACACCAAGTACATGTATCTATAAAATAGCAGTAAAGATAATTTTCTTGTATGCTTTCCAGAGTTTTATAATAATATTTGTGATTGTCATTTACTTTAAAAACTGAAAGAAAGTCCAGAATAGGAGGCTTTAATAATATTGTCAGTTTCAATTGCACAACATGCATTAAAGACAATCTCTTTATATATTAAATAGATCTTTCTAGGTGATTAAGCACTATTTATTTATTTATTTATTTATTTATTTATTTATTTTATGCCAAAAATGTCATTCCTGGAAATATCCAGCCCCTAAAGAACCTGATGGCAGTTCTAGATTCTTTAAGAAATACTTACTATTTAAATTTAGATCTAGCCTTTAAGAAACCACAGAGAAACTACGAACTCTCAGGGTAAGTATGAAAATAAAAAAAATAGAAGGGTATGTGCAAATAGAAATTAAAGAAAAGGAAAGGGAAAGAAAAGGGAAAAAAAGGGGAAAGAAAAATAAATAATTATTACTGGTATTACCAAAATCCAGAAAAAGTCTAAATTGCCCCACAAAATACTCTAGTCTCAGAAGAGCAAAAGTTTTGAGTGCTTCATCTGGCAACTATTTGCCTAGGTGGTTATTTTATGTTCTTAAAACCTGTAATTCTTTCTGAGTGGTATCTCATAAACATACTCACATAAATAATTGGGTCTTTTACCATTGTTATTTCACATTTTCTATTAGCATTTATTAATTCTACAAAATGTCCGTTTTGTTTTCCTTTATTTCATGGACATTTCTATTCTTCTATTTAGTCCATTTACATCCTGATATTTATTCATTCTCAGCAGACTCAGCTTTGAATAAATGCTGCAACAACTGCCAGATATTTTTACCTGCATAATCATACACCAGGAACTATCTGAGATATAGATACAAAAAATCAGACATTTATCTTATTTTCATGAGCTAATTAGTAATTCAGTGGAAGAGACAATTTATAATAAGCAGAACTGAATACACATAAAGGGGTGAATTTAAGAAGGTTAAAATGAAAGAGTTGCATTAGAAACGCTGATTAAGAGAAAACTTTAGGAAGCTATAATACTTAAGAAACAGTCTATGTAAGCTAAGGAAAAGCTTTTTCTAATTTTTACAACAAGAGTAGAAAGATGTATGTAGTGGGTCTGTAGATGACAAAACTTCAGGAATTTGGGGGAGAAAAAGCCTGGTTATTTGGCTTAGCTGGTGCTAAAGGCAGTAAAATCCCCTTCAGTATTAAAAGGTACAGTCATTCCATGGTATATAGTCACAAAATAGCAAAATCAATTATTGCTAATGGGTACCTAGCAATGGGACACTTGAATGAAGTGTCTATTAACATGAGACTCTGGGGAACACGTGTCTGTTGCATAAAGTGTACTAATAATTCAAAGACCGTGGGTCAGAATGGCCATTTATAAAAGATAACACAGCCTTGAAAATATTGTGGGATAAATCCTTGAGATAATCTCTATCTGTGCTAAAATAGACCTCTATCTCTCACAGCCATAGGGCTGATTAACCAAAACCCAAATGCACAATTTGTTCCCACTGATTGGGTAGATAGCATTGATTGCATTCACAGTCTTGCCGGATGCTTACTGTAACAGTTAGGACATGCTCAGGGAAAAAGTGAGAAGGAATGGGATCCTTAGAATCCTGTATTTGAGAATTTCAAAAGATGTGATACATCCATACACTTCAACTCATCCTCTTATTCCTTATAAGTAATCATTTATTACCTGGTTGATTGGAGGTATCAGCCTTTCCAGAAAATCTTTCAAAATGTATGTTTGGGTATCTACCCAAGAGACTTTAATTTAATTGATTTGGAGTGTGACTTGGGTATCAATAATTTTTACAAGCCTCATAAGTAACTATTATGTGCCTCAATGGTTGAGATTCATGTACTCAGAGGGTTTTTGTTTGTTTGTTTGTTTGTTTTGTTTTCCTAATGAGCAAACTGGAATAGCTGGGAGAAGTTTTAATTGCTTTCTTCCCTGCTTGCTTGGTTGACTGAAACCCAATTCACCTATGGTGCTGAGCAAATTAAGCTGAGATGCCAAACAATTTTTAATATTAGCAAAGGAAAAAATACAGAGAATATGGAGGATGGGAATGCTGGAGTGATTTTAAGATATGTGACATGTACTTTTTTTTCTGAAATATATAAATTTTTGCAAGTCATTGCATTTCTTCTTTATAAAATTAGTTAATAATGTTACTTTTCTCCTGGGTCTATTGTGAGAATTAAATAGTATATATAACATATGTCTATATAAATAATATATGTGTAAATGTATTATAAATTATAATATTTCTAACTATTAGCAATCATCATGCTAATGCACATAATAAAAATGATGACGAGCCCCAAGAGAAAAAGTAGACAACTCTTTATCAGGACCTTAAGAAATACATTGGGGAAGGTTATGACAACATACTGAGAAATATTTTAGGCTAAGGATGTCAATAAGCATGAAAAGGAATCCTAAGGTGTTAGAAGGAAAGTAATAGCAATTAACTGCTAGAGGTACAGTTGAAACAATTACCATAATAAACAATAGAGACAGAAGAGTAAATTTAAATTGCTATTTACACTGATTTTGTTTTGAGCTATCTGATCATGTAGTCAATTAGAATAAAATAGATGTCTTACAAGGTCATACTTATTTATAATAAACAACAAGAAAAAAATCAGGTAAGAGGGTTAGATCTGGCTTTGAGCCACTGTGGCAGAGAATCATGGTTTCTTAGTCAATTCTCAGATCCAGCATAGTGACTTATGGTTATTTATCAATTTCACTTTGCACTATGAAAAGAAAATACCTTGATATTTCCCAGATATTGACATTAATTTCTGGAGAACCAAATACCACTACTTGCTACTTTCCACTGGTTGAAATAATGGAGTATGGCAATTGGGTCCAATAGAATGCCAAGCATCTTGCTTTGACAATTCCTGAGTATTTGGCATAGGTATCTCCATCAAATGAAGGGTCTGACCTGCTGGCTTTCTGATTCCTTCAATAACTAGTACTTATAAGTAAAAAAGTAAGAGGAAGATTGGTTGGTAAAACAGTTTTGGGAAAGACATAAAAATTACCATATGGCACAAATACAGATTAGGATAGTATTTGTCTATTTGAATGATTACTAAAATTCCCCAACAAAGAGGGAAAATGGCCTCCCTGTGGATTCAAGTCAGCCTTTTTTCCCACAGCTAGCTCAATTTTGTTTAATGAAATCTTTAATTACATGTATATATTGACAGAACTGGAGACCTTATAAGGTGGAAGACATCCCCTGCCTTATCCAAGGTGAAATTGGTTATCGTTTTAAAGTTACTTAATAGTCCAGCAGCAGTGACCAAAGCAGAGCAGGTGATAGAATATTGTATTCCTCTACAAAGAAGAGATAGTTGATCACTTTGGACCCATGCCATCATGAAGAAGTTTTTTAATTCTATCATGTTGTTATGTGTAGGATATTTTACATATGTTACGATATCGCACACAGAAGCACTACTTAAAAAGACAGTGACTCTGCAGTGAACAAAGTAAGTCAATAGCTTATGCCATGGAATGCACTGTTTAATTCATACTCTAATTCACTCAGATGATGCTAAATCATGAAAAAAGACGGATGTTACATTTAAGATTCCCTCAGAGTTTGGGATGGCATCTTGCAGAATGAATTGCATTCTCTGGAGAAGTTGGTGCTGCTTTTTTCATATCCCAAATACTATAGGTACATAATGGAACAGAAATGTAGCAAATACATTTTATGATTTTTCTCCAATGATTTCTTTCCAAAATGATTGTCTCCTCTTCCAGCATCTAGGGGTGCTATTGAATTAAATGTCTTAGTAATTAGAAGAGTCATGGTTCAAATAGGAGACAATAGGGTTCCTTTTAATTTAGAAGATAATATTCTACGTTGTTCTTTTGGCACTTTCATCTCTTAAATATGCCTGAAAAAAATGAGAAGAGGGTGTTAGCATTGTCTCGGGATCAAGTCTGGCTAAAATCAGCGATAGCGTAGGACTATAACACCAGCTGTAAGAAGTATGAAGAGAAGTAAAGGAAGCGTCTGAGGACTTTCTTTAATCTAACAAAGACTAGTGTAAAATTTCATGGAAATAATCCTCATCTACATAAAAACCCTAACACAAAGATATCAGTTATCTCAGCAGTGAAAATTGGAGTCATTGCACTAGGTGGAAAACTTAGGCCATCTGGGTGTTACTTGAAAACAAAGAGAAAGTAGAAAGGTGTGAGAGGTTCAACAACATTAAGAAAGGCTACAGCTTTGTGATCAACTGCAAAAATCAGGACTTTTTGACATTCATAGATCATCTCCTCTTTAGATTCATATATATCACATACTTGAGGTAATTTATTTTCTTCTTTAACTGGGATTAAAACAGCAATAAAAGAGTATGTCACCAAGAAATCTGGGGTATGGACTAGGACACAGTATTGGGTCCTTTGATGATACTTTGGGTATTTTTCCTTTGGGTAGGGGGAGTAAGCACACATTGGGTTGAGTGTGGCAATATGTTATGGACAATAAATTTTATTTTTATTACAGAAGTGTCACAGAAAGAAGAATATATTTAGATTTAGGGGTGGAAATAGATTAAGATGAACTGAATCTTACAATAGATTTTACTGTGGGTTCCAAACTTTGTAAACTTTCTGAATTTTGCAGCAATTCTCCACAAAATGAGGACTGATGACACATAAAAGCTGTCATCTAATGCAACTGCTGGAAGTCTACTTGTTTGTTCTAATCACACACCCACATTCACACACCAGCGCAAATTCCGGAGACCTACAGAAAAATGACAGACTCAATCTGCTGATCCTACTCAGGATTTTTAACCTGGAACAAGACATTTAAAGAAGCAGGTTTGAGAACTAGTCCTTCTAGTGGAAATACAGTAGCAGCATAAGCTGTATTCAGCAATGAGAGTCAGTGATGGACAAAATGACATTAGCATCTGCAAAGGCAGGGGCTTCCACAGAGTGTTTTCTTTGTGTGACTTAGTCTGTGTTCCCTGCCACCTAAAACTTCTAAATTTGGGCCAATTTTTTGAACATGAGTTTTATCTTCCCAGTTATTCTGAGATCTACTAAATAGCTTCTAGCAAAGCATTTATACATCTAAATTAACTGGAGTAAAATTAAGAAGCTTGCCATGTGATATAAATATAAATGTATATAGGGTGAAATGAATCCTGATGTTGGTAAAAGGCATTTAGCACTTTGGGAGGCCGAGGGGTGGATTACCTGAGGCCAGGAGTTTGAGAACAGCTTGACCAACATGGTGAAAGCTCGTCTTTACTAAAAATACAAAAATTAGCCAGGTGTGGTGACACGCACCTGTAGTCCCAGCTATTTGGAGGCTGAGGTGGGAGAACTGCTTGAATCCAGGAGGTGGAGGTTGCAGTGAGCTGAGATCAAACCACTACACTCCAGCCTGGGTGACAGAGCAAGACTCTGTCCACACTCCCTCCACAGAAACAATGCAACAAAGCGACAACAGTAACATACTTCAATTGTGATTGACCTTGGAGATATGCACTGGGACTGCTTCCTTCTCTCAGAAGAGTGAGCTGAAGCTTAGATGTGATAACATTTACTTAAAATGAGTAACTAAAAATAGTAAATTGAGCATTTACAATGTAGTAAGAAGGGACCCGGCTGAGTACTTCAAATACATCATCTTGTTTAATCCTAAAAAATATTTTGAGAAAGTTTTTATTTTTATATAAATGTATTATTTATTTTAGACTGGGTATTTTATTTTTCTAAGCTTATCTTCTGTAACTCTTCCTGGTGTTGTTTTAGTAGCTGCATTAGGATTTATGCTCCACATTTCAAACTTTTTAAAGTCTCCCATCAAGTGATATTATAGTAATTCATGTAAAACATGAGAATTTTATGTCACATAAGGTTTGATCCTTTGACTTTGTATTTTAAGCTTTGTTGGGGAACAATAGTATACTTTCATTTCTCTTCTCTTAGCCTTTGTGCTATGATTGTTGTGCACTTTTATACATATCTTATAAACCCCACATTACATTGTTATTATTTTACTTTAAAAAGTCAACGATCTTTCATAGGGGTTTAAATAATAATAAGAAAAAAAAGTATCACTCCTATGGCTACCAGCGCTGGTGCTCTTCACTACTTTTGTAGATACAGACTTTCATCTTGCATAGTTTTCTCTCTGCCTGTAGAATTGCACTGAACATTTCCTATTCTTGGGACTAGAATTGATAAATTTCTTTTGTTTGTGTGTCTGAAAAAGTTCCTGCTTTTGTGTTTGAAAGACATTTTAATTGATATAGAATTCTGGATTGATGTACTTTAGAAATCTCAATCATTGTTGTATACCAAAGAACTTTTTCTTGCCCAAGAAGAAATCTAGTTTTTGACCTCCACTCATGAAAAGTAACATCTAAACCTTTGGAACATCCTGCTGAAAACTGTGTCTTTGTTTAGCTGGGAGCCTTGGGTAATGCCCATTATTCTGACAATGTAATTTATGGTGGGAGCTATGGTTCATGTACTATCACTCTGATCTCTGGAGGGGCTGTGGATTGAAGTCATCCATGTGAACAGTTAACCATGTCCCCATGATCAAGTTCCAATAAAGTCTCTAGACATCAAGGAGCTGGGGAGCTTTCCTGGTTAGCAACATTCTTCATGTTTATTGTAACACAATGTTGACAGGAAAGGTAGCATTGTACGCAAATTATCTGGGAGAGAACAATTCCATGTGTGGAACTTTCCTGGACTCTTCTCCATGCATCTCTTCTTTTATTTTAATCTTTTTTTTTTTTTTTCTGTAATAAACCATGACTATGTTAAGTACAAGAGCTATCTGTGAGTTTTGAGTCCATCATGTAAATTATCAAAATTGAGGGTCCTCTAGTGGACTCCCACACTTGGAATTGGTGTCAAAAGTACGGATAGTCAGTGATTTGAAATGTTTTCAAATTTTACAACTGTCATCTGGTTGCATTGTTTCTCATAAAGATTTGTTTCTGTTTTATCTTTTTTTTTTTCTCTGTATGTCATGTTTTTTTCCTTTGGTTGCTTTTACACTTTCCTCTCTTTTTACTGGTTGTAAGCAATCTGGTCATATATATTTCTTCTATGTTCCTTATGTTTGTGTTTAGTAACTTTTTGATATATGTGTTTACAGTTTCAACAAACTTGGGTTATTTTTAGACTTTTTTTTTATAAAAAAAAGTTTTTTCCTCCCCCTTTCTTCAGGGTCTCCAATTAGATATATCAGGCCACTTGGCATTGTCCAAATACCTTAAGTTTTGTTCCTTTTTTGAAGTAGTTTTCTTTCTGTATTTAATTTTGGGTTGTTTTTAATGTTACTTCTTTAAATTCACTACTCTTTTCTTGTGTAATATATAATCTACTGCTAATCTCATCCTGTGTATTTTTCATCTCATACTTTGCACTTCTAGAAATTACTTGGTTTATTTCACATGTTCCATGTCACTACTTAACATCATCAATTCATTTCTTCTAGCTTCTTTGAACATATATAATACAGTTTTATAATTTTTTAATGTCCTTATTAACTAATTAATCATCTATTTTATTTCTGGACCCATTTTGAGTTGTCACTTTGTACCTTTATTGCAGGTTATAATTTTTTTCTTTTTTGCATGGCTAGTAATTTTCTTACTTTATGCCAGACATTGTGATCTATCTTGTTGGGTGCTAAATATTTTGCATTCTTATAAATATACTTGAGTGTTTAGTTTTTTTGTTTTATTTATTTATTTATTTGTTTGTTTGTTTTTTGAAACAGGGTCTCACTTTGTCACCCAGGCTTAAGTGCGGTAGCATGATCTTGATTCACTGCAGCCTCAACCTCCTGGGCTCAAGTGATCATCTCACCTTAGCCTGCTGAGTACCTGCGATTACAGGCACACGCCACTATACCCAGCTAATTTTTGTATTTTTTGTATAGAATTGGTTTTGCTATGTTACCCAGGATGGTTTTGAACTCCTGATCTTAAGCAGTCCTCCCTCATCAGCCTCCCAAAGTGCTGGAATTACAGGCGTGAGCCACTACACCCAGCCATACTTGAGTTTTTTGATCTGGAATACAGCTATGCGACTCAAACTCAATTTGATTATTTCACTTCTTGGTTATTTTTTTGAAATGGAGTTTTGCTCTTGTTGCCCAGGCTGGAGTGCAAAGGTGCGATCGCAGCTCACCGCAACCTCTACCTCCCGGGTTCAAGCGATTCTCCTGCCTCAGCCTCCAGAGTAGCTGGGACTACAGGCATGTGCCACCACGCCTGGCTAATTTTGTATTTTTAGTAGAGATGGATTTTTAGTAGTCTATAATTTTAAATATATTTTAAAAACAATTTTGTACATACTTTAGTAATGATGCCCCAATGTGTTAAAGAGTTTACACAAGATTATAGGACTAAAAAGAAGTTAAAAGGGGTTCAAACCCAGGGTATCTCACTTATATTCAAATTGTTGATGTTTTATTTTCAAAGAGTGCAGTAAGTTTTAGGGAGTGTTAAAGATTACTGACATATACCATGGTGCTCGTTTCACTAGCTTATATCATGTTTATCCTCTGAAATAGCATTATTAGTGTTTTTAATGACACTTCAATAGAAAGATGCCATTTGAAAAATTTCACCTAATATCCATAGAAGAAACAATGCTCATTCAGCACTCAAAAATCATTATTCCAGCTAGTATAATTACCATAGTATAACAGAGTTTTCACTGGAAATTGATATAAGTTAAATGACTGAACCATTCTCTCCAGTGCTTACCTGTTTTCAATCTGATAAAGGAAAATCAATAGCCAGGTTAGTAAGCAAATATTTGGCAACCAGAGCATTTCTTTTCTTTTTTTTTTTTTTTTTTTGAGACGGAGTCTCACTCTGTCTCCTGGGCTGGAGTACAGTGGCTGGATCTCAGCTCACTGCAAGCTCCGCCTCCCGGGTTTATGCCATTCTCCTGCCTCAGCCTCCCGAGTAGCTGGGACTAAAGGCACCAGCCACCTCGCCCGGCTAGCTTTTGTATTTTTTAGTAGAGACGGGGTTTCGCCATGTTAGTCAGGATGGTCTCGAACTCCTGACCTCGTGATCCGCCCATCTCGGCCTCCCAAAGTGCTGGGATTACAGGCTTGAGCCACCGCGCCCGGCCCAAGCAGAGCATTTCTAATAATGAAACTGATAATTATACTTCTTTCACATAGCTGTAATTGAATAAATTTAATTGCCTCTTCCATTTAACTTTAATGCTAGATTTCAAATTGTTATATGGACAGGAAAGTAACATTAGAAAAATTACTCTACTGTTGCTTTCTTTTCTATACAGTGGTTTGAACTCAAACAATAAAGTTAAATGAAAAAGGCTCTATAATCAATTTTCAATTATAGCAAAGGCAGGGAGCCACAATTATCCCTTTCATTACCATGATGCTTTTCACTGCTGCCTGGGAAAACTTCCTCCCTGTTGTTTGATGCTGCTGTGCTTCTCAAAGTGAAGAGCACTTGAAAATGGAAGGTTAAAAGTAAAGAACCAAATCAAAGGGAAAATGTGAAAATGTAAAAATTGACATTATAAAGAAGAAATGGTGAAGAAAAATACTTGAATTGATAAATTGACTTTCAGAAGCTCTATGGGGGATGGTGAAACTTTGAAAGATTTAACCAATCTTTATTTCCAATTTCGTGAATATAATTTAGCTATTTGAAGTTTTAAAACCATCAAACAATATTTGTTTATTTCAATTAGAATATTTTCATCAGTTTTCAAATGAATATCTGGCAGTTTTCTACATTATGGTAATTTCTCAAGAAATTAATCCCAAGAGCTTTTAATTAGGCTTTTTCCTCAGTCAGTTGTTTCATTGTCTAGTTCCATATATTTATGCTGAATTAGTGTCCATGGTAGTAATATGTCATTTTAATTTCTTTCTTTTCAAAGATTTTTATTCTAAATGCCATATTACTAAGTACTTGTCTTAGTCAGTGCAGACTGCTGAAAATAATAATTCAGAAGGGCTCCATCCAGTGTCCTCATGGACCTCTCAAACCTCCACCTCCAAACATCGTTATGTTGGAGATTTACGCTTCAAAATATGAATTTAGTAGGATACAAACATGCAGACCATAGCAGTAATTGATAACTGTACTCTGCTATTTAAAAATTAGCATGGCTAACTGCTGATCAAACTTTCATTTTAAAAAGTAGCCACAGAGATACAAATTTTAATGATAAAAATAATGAGTAATAATAATGATGAGTCTTGACTCTTGATTGTCCTTTTCCTAAGAAATCTGAAATTTGGTACCTAGCCCATTAGTTTATTAAACTGGCCTGAATACAGTGAAATGGGAAGTATGGAATTAAAACCCACAGAGAACACAAACACACACACATGTGCATGCAGACATCTCATACACATATGCACATGCATGCACTTTACTATTTTAAGTCAAAATTATTCACTCAGATCTACCAGTGTGTTAGTACATGATGCTTCTACAAAACAACCAGGGTTTGCGAGTTTATAGTGTATCCTTCCAGAAGGGTTTATGCTCAACTCTCAGAGAAAATGCTGAGGACAGATTTAAAAAAATAAAACTCATGGTATGGAAATCTTTCTTCAAAGTATAATCATACTATTTTATTGTTGTCTGTGAAAATATATGCATGTGCATAAAGCTTTACATGTACTTTCTAAGAATTATTTTTATCGTTTAAAGTGTGATGAAAGTAGCCTCAAATTATTTAAGAGGTTAATTAGCATGGATTGAAAGTGAAGCTGGAACACAGAAACTATGCCTTTTAAACTATTAAGCTAATAATTAACCCAGATAAATTATCTATTTTGTGACACAGTTTGAATAATTTTATGAGGCACATAAGTTACATATTTCTTTTGTTTCTGGTCTGTTATTAATTATTTTGTGTTTTAATAAGAAAGTCAGAGAGGTTTTGTCTTTTACACTTTATCTCTAGCCGAAAATTAAAATTTTGCTTACTTTTTTATGTAACTTAAGCATAGCATCATTTCATGTGAGAATACTTTGCAATATCAGATCCCTGGCTATCCTCAATCATTTCTATGAAAAATTCTAAATTATTAAGATTAATTATAAATTTCTAGGTATTCAATTTAATATGTGTAGTATTTTTTTCAAAATTAAATGTTAATTTTATCTACTATCATTTTGTTTCTTATTATACATATTAAATTACTTAAATAATAAAATATGCAAATAACTCCTTACTATCAAAGCTCATACAACAACTTAAATATTTCAGGTAAAATTTGCATGAAACACATTTCTGTTTCATTTAAAAATAGATAATATTGGGATGGCATCTCTTATTCTTAATTTACACATCATGGTTCTTACATCATTCAAAGTTTAATTTGGCAAATTGTTTTAGTAAAGACAGAAATAATAGTTCCCAAGCCACATGCTGTTTTGCAGTGTTACCTTCCAATTTATCCAAAGCTGGGTGGAATCTATATGTTCTCTAATTTTAGTGGGCCACTTACTGCTTTGACCAAAGAATATAATGGAAATTTGTGTCAGTGCTGGTTATAACCATTCACCAGCCTGGGAACCAAACTGATTTGTGTGAAACTGTAGTCTTCTGGTTTTCTAAAGAATAATCTTAAAAATCCATAGCATTGTGGAAAACAAAATATAAAATAAATGAGGGTGATTTTTAGGTATATTTTATTTGTATTTTAAAGCAGTGATGATTTACCATCTTTTAATTAAACTTATTTACTTAATGATGTCAATTTTTTCCCTTATTAAGGAGTGATGAACAAATGAACATTGTATATATTGAAGTTGTACAGTGTGATTTAATATACATATACATTGTGAAATAAATACCACAATCAAGCTAAGCAGTGGTGCACGATGGCTCACACTTCTAATCTCAGCACTTTGGGAGGCCAAGATGGGAGGATCACCTGAGGTGAGAAGTTAGAGACCAAGTTGGCCAACATAACAAAACCCCACCTATAAAAAAAAAAAAAAGTTATTCACGAGTGGTGGTGCACACCTGTAATTTCAGCTACTTGGGAGGCTGAGGCACAAGAATCACTTGAACCGAGGAGGTAGAGATTGCAGTGAGCCAAGATCATGCCACTGCTCTCCAGCTTGGGTGACAGAGGGAGACTCTGTCTCAAAAAAAAAAAAAAAGAAAAGAAAACTCAAGCTAATTATTATACTTATCACCTACATAGTTACCTTTTAAAATTTTGTATGCTTTGGACATCTCTTCATTTCTCCCACCAAAAGCATTTTCTATCTATACTTGTTACTTTCTGTATGAGCTTCCTATGAGATCATGCAGTATTTGTTTTTCTGGGCCTGGCTTATTACACTCAACATAATGTTCTCTAGGTTCATCCATGTTGCACCAAATGACAGAATTTTCTTCTTTTCTAAGGATAACTAATGTTCCACTGTGTGTGTTTGTCTATGTCTTACATTTCTTTAGACATTCATCTGTCTATAGTTACTTAGATTGTTCCCATATCTTGACTAGAGTGTAATAATCCTGCAGCGGATTTGGGGTGAAGATATCTCTCTGACATACTTGTTTCATTTCCTTTGGGTATACATATCCAATTGAAGGATTGATGGCTCATATGATAGTCTTATTTTCAACTTTCTTTTTTTTTTTTTTTTTAATGGAGTCTTGCTCTGTCGCCCAGGCTGGAGTGCAGTGGCGTGATCTCGGCTCACTGCAAGCTTCACCTCCCGGGTTCATGCCATTCTCCTGCCTTAACCTCCCCAGTAGGTGGGACTACAGGTGCCCACCACCACACTCGGCTAATTGTTTTTTATTTTTAGTAGAGATGGGCTTTCACCGTATTAGCCAGGATGGTCTCAATCTCCTGATCTCATGATCCACCCTCCTCAGCCTCCCAAAGTGCTGGAACTACAGGCGTGAACCACCGTGCTTGGCCTATTTTTAACTTAAAAGTTTTTTTTTTTTTTAATAGCTGTACTAATTTACGTTTCCACCAGCAGCGTACAAGGGCTCCCTCTTCTCCACATTCAAAAGATTACAACTGTAATCTTTGACTTTTTATAATAGTCATCATAAAAGCTATTTCATTGTGATTTTGATTTTCATTTCCTGGTGATTAGTGATGTTGAGCACCTATCATATACCTTAGGTGATTTGTATTATTTTCTGTGGAAAAATAACTTTCAGGTCCTTTGCTCAGTTTTTAATTGGGTTATTTGTTTTTTTGCTCTTAAGTTGTATGAGTTCCTTATATTTTTTGGAGATATATATATATATATATATAT
>NW_016808198.1:2885311-2898052 GCF_001698545.2 Rhinopithecus bieti
GTCCCATCAAAACCTAATTTATTGAGAGTTTTTAGCGTGAAGGGCTGTTGAATTTTGTCATAGGACATTTCTGCATATATTGAGATAATCATGTGTTTTTTGTCTTTGGTTCTATTTATGTGATGGATTACATTTATTGATTTGCGTATGTTGAACCATCCTTGCATCCCAGGGATGAAGCCCACTTGATCATGGTGGATAAGCTTTTGATGTGCTGCTGGATCCAGTTTGCCAGTATTTTATTGAGGATTTTCGCATCAATGTTCATCAGGGATATTGGTCTAAAATTCTCTTTTTTTTTTTGTTGTGTCTCTGCCAGGCTTTGGTATCAGGATGATGCTGGCCTCATAAAATGAGTTAGGGAGGATTCCCTTTTTTCCTATTGATTGGAATAGTTTCAGAAGGAATGGTACCAGCTCCTCTTTGTACCTCTCATAGAATTTGGCTGTGAATCTGTCTGGTCCTGGACTTTTTTTGATCAGTAACCTATTAACTATTATCTCAATTTCAGAGCCTGTTAGTGATCTATGCAGATATTCAACTTCTTCCTGGTTTAGTCTTAGGAGGGTTTATGTGTCCAAGAATTTATCAATTTCTTCTAGATTTTCTAGTTTATTTGTGTAGAGGTGTTTATAGTATTATCTAATGGTAGTTTGTATTTCTGTGGGATTGGAGGTGATATTCGCTTTATCAATTTTTATTGCATCTATTTAATTCTTTTCTCTTTTCTTCTTTATTAGTCTTGCTAGCGGTCTATCAATTTTGTTGATCTTTTCAAAAATACAGCTCCTGGATTAACATCTTATTAGATACATGGTTTACAAATATTTTCTCCCATCCCTGTGATGCAATAATGTTACAATGCATGCAAATCAATAAATGTGACATACCACATTAACAAAATAAAGAATAAGAATCATGTAATCATCCCAAAAGATGCAGAAAATGTATTTGACAACATTTAACAACTTTTCAAGACAAAAATTCTCAACAAATTAGCTATGGAATTAATGTACCTCAGTATGAAAAAGGTCATGTTTGACAAGGCCACAGCCAATATTGTAGTCTATAGTGAGAAGCTAAAAGCTTTTCCTCTGAGATCAGGAACAAGACGGGGTGTCCGTTCTCACCACGTCTCTTCAACGTAGTACTGAAAGTCCTAATCAAAGCAATTAGGTAAGAAAAATAAATATTCAAATTAGAGATGAGAAAGTAAATTGATTCCATTTGCAGACAATATAACATTGTATATAGGAAACCCTATATACTCCATAAAAATTATTATAACTAATAAATGAATTCAGTAAAATTGCAGGATACAAAGGCAACATACAAAAACCAATTGTGTTTCTATACAATAAGAAGCTACCCCCCCAAAATAAGAAGATAATCATTTACAATAACATCACATATAATAAAATGCATAGGAATAAATTTAACCAAGGAGGTGAAAAATCTGTACACTGAAAAATATGAAAGTTTGATGAAAGAAATTGAAGAAGATACAAATAAATGGAAAGATGTGTTATGTTCATGAATTTGGGGAGTTAATATTGTCAGAATGTCCATATTACCCAAAGTAATATACAGATTCAATGCATGTTAAAATTCCAATTGCATTTTTCACAGAAGTAAAGAAAACAGAATCTTAAAATTTATATAGAATCACGAAAGTTCCTAAATAGATAAAACAATCTTGAGAAAGAAGAACAAAGTTGGAGGCATTACACTTCTTAATTTCAAATTATATTACAAAGCTATAGTAATCACAGCAGTATGATTTTGACATGAAATAGCCACACAGACCAATGAAACAGAATAAAATGAAATTAAACTCTTATCTTACACAACACACAAAATTAAATTGAACTCTTGTCTTACACGATGAAATTAAACTCTTATCTTACGCAACAGCGAAATTAAACTCTTATCTTACACAACATGCAAAAATGAATTCAAAACAGTAAGACCTGAAACTATAAAATCCCTATAACACAGGAGAAAATATCTTTGACATTGGTCTTGGCTATGATTTTTTGGATATGATGTGAAAAGCACAAACAGCAAAAGGAAAAATAAACAAGTGGGGTAACATCAAATTTAAAATTTCTGCATAACAAAGGAATACTTTTAAATGAAGCATAAATAATGAATAAAATAAAACCAAAACATATTGCAAATATGGGAATTATAAAACCTGTATGCTAAGTACTTGAACAATGCAAAATTATATGACTAGCAGTCATTAACTATACAACAATACTTAAAATCAGTTGGGATAAATAATTATTTAGAAATACCATTTAATCCAGCAATTCCATTACTGGGTATATATTCAAAGGAATATAAATCATTCTAATATAAACACACATGTACACGAATGTTCACTGCAACACTGTTCACAATAGCAAAGACATGAAATTAACCTAAATGCCCATCAATGATAGACTGGATAAAGAAAACGTGGTATATACACACGATGGAATACTATGAAGCCATAACAAAATAACAAGATCATGTCCTTTGCAGGGACATGGATGTAGCTGGAGGTCATTCTTCTTAGCAAACTAACACAGGAACAGAAAGCCAAATACTACGTGTTCTCATTTGTAAGTGGGAGTTAAATGATGACAACTTATGAACACAAAGAAGAGAACAACAGACACTGGGATCTACTTGAGTGGAGAGGGTCAAGAGTAGGAGGCAAAAGAAGATCAGGAAAAATAACTACTGGGTACGAGGCTTAATACCTGCGTGATTAAATAATCTGTATAACAACCCCCCATGACACAGTTTACCTATGTAATAAACCTGCACTTGTACCCTGAACTTAAAATAAAAGTTTAAAAAAAATTAAAATAATATGTATCAGAATATCTGCTGATAACATTTTAGAAAACTGTTATATAGCTGAGAGCAGAAATGTACTAATAATTAATAGATGCATAAAAGAAATATTCATAGACATACGGGCTTAAACCACAGTAAGCACATAGTAGCTCATAGTTCCTGTAGCTTAGAGATTCAGGAGCAGCTTAACTGGGAAGTTCTGTCTCAGTGTCTCTCTTAAAGTTGCAGTTGAATTGAATTGTTAGCTGTGATAACAAATATGATGAAGGCTGAAGATCTGCTTCCAAGGTGGCTCACTAACATGGCTGGCGGGTTTCTACTGGCTGTTGGTAAGACCCTCAACCTACCAACAGTTTAGTTCCATATAGGTCTTCCTCAGGGTTGTTTGAGTGTCTTCATTACTTGGTAGCCGGCCCCCACTGTGAGCAGTCATGAAAGAGAAGAAAAAAACAGCAGCACCAATGCTGTTTATATTCTACTCTTGACAATCACACAATATCATTTCTGCCATATTGTATTTACTTAGAGACACAAAGTCCAGGCTAAATTCAAGCTGGACTTTGTGTTCACATTTTAAAAGGAAAAGTGCCAAAGAATTTTTAGATATACTTTAAAACTACCACAAGAGGTAACCCATGATTTCATCATCACTTAAAAAATTAATTGAAGGAAAGTCCTTGGCATATAGTTTATTCATGATAAATTGAAAGAGGAACAGATTTAAAAATAATTGTAGTTTATATGTGATGTTTGCCTCTCTAGATAGTTTTAAGCAGATGTACTCCCATAATTCAAGTAATTCTCATTGTAATATTAATATATTAACTAAATTATAAGAATAGAACCAAGAAAGCACATCACTTTTGTTTTGTTTTGTTTTGTTTTGTTTTTTAACTGTGTTTACATATAAACAGGAATTGGCACTACTGATTGTGAGTTTAGATAGTTGATTTCTCTACATTTTAACTAAACACAGCTTATTATTATCCAAATGAAAAGTAAGTAATTTTTAATGTGACACTAATCTTAATCTTAAAAGTTTTGATATGTTATTTAACACAACAAACTGAAGCAATCTATTTCCATATTAAAATATTATTTTATTATTAATATTTAATAATATTTCAATAGAGTAGAGAACAAGTAAAGTCATTAAAGAATTTAAATTCAGCATTTGCCACTCTTAAACTGGTTTGGAAGATAATTTATTTGTATCCTAGTTTACTTACCTGTGTAACAGAATAAACACATCACCTATTCTATGAGTGTTGTGAGGCTTTAAAGTCTCAGAAGAATGTAGACATGTAGCAAGTAATCAATACATTTAAGCTATTATAGTTATTAAAAACAATAAGTATTCTAATATTAAGGCTTTCTTAATTATTTTGATTTTGAAGTAGTGAAATAGCCTCCAGTTCAGGCTTTTTTCTTATGATGCAAGTATCTATTTAAAAGAGAAAAACAGAAAAGGAAAAAAAATCAAATTTCCTCTGGGTTTTCAGGCCTCTACATTCAAGTTTTCATTGTTTTATCTGATCATCAGAAATCCACGTAACTAAACTACATTGCAGAGATGATTTTGTAATTATGAAGAAAATGACAGGTAATGAATTAAGAAAACAATCTCCTATGAATTCCTAGTGATTACCGCCATTGTTTTCTTAAATCCTAAGCAGATGAGTATCCCCATAAGAACTATTAGTGAGTATTCATTACACTTTATGAAGGTGTTCCCATGGTGAACTCAACACCAATAGCCTTAGGTTCTCAGGTAAGAAAGAGGGGCCTCTGGAGGAAACTTATACTTAGCGTTTCTGAGTTATGATTGTTTTCCTACTTTATTTATATCCACTGCTTTTCTCCCCCCTGTGAGAGAATTAAACAGCAATTCCACTCACTGGGGTAATTAGCTCATTATTCACTGCATTTCAAATGAAATGTTGACATTAAACAGGCCCCTTTAATCATTACATTGACCACAACTAACATCTATATTGTTCTTGAAGAAAACACCTTGCTCTCCCCGGAATGCCTCCATTATTACACTTACACTTTTCTTAGAAACAAGTAGCAGCACAATTTTTATTATAAATTCACTGCAAGTCTCATTTTTTATAATTATTTCTTCCCCCTTCAATTCAGTTTCCTGTAGACAGGACTGACAGAATAGAGTAACCCAACATGGTAGCTTAATTTTAACCTTGATATTTTTCTTTGATAGAGCATAAATCTATACTGCTTTTGTCTCCAAGATATGCATTATACTGTACTCTAACATTTAAATAAAAAAAAACTATGCTACAAGAATTAACACAAGAAGAGAATACATATTTTATAAATATTATATATATTATATTTTATATATATTATGTATATTATATAATATGTTATGCTTGGGGCATAGTAATGAGTGTGGAAGTAATTAGAGAGAGGCAAAGAAATTAACACCAACTGAAGGTATTTCCATCATTGCACTGTAACATTTTCTATTTTATGTCTTGCTCCAAGTTTATTACAACATATTTTTCTTATTACATTAAAATTTTGTGTACTAGAAAATCAATTAAGGGATTTGAGGCTGGTAAATGTGATGGCATTAATTCTAATAACTTTGGTAGAATTCTCGCATTTTGCATATTTTTTAGCAATTAAATAATTCAAATGTTCTGGGTGGCAATGAAGAAAACTAAAAACGTAGTCTTATTATCGTATTCTTAACCGCTTTCTCATTTTTATTTGAGCAAACTTTTACTCTAGGTTTTCAAAATATTTTAAATACCCCAAATGAAAATTGCCATCTTTCTGGATCTCCTAATATAAATAACTTTAGCAAAGTTTAAATCACAATCTTTCCCCCTCTAATGAATCAATTTTGATTATTCCTAATTAGATCATCTTTCTTGATGTATTTCTTTAAAATAGAACAGAAAATAATTTCTACTGTTTTTTCCCCATGATTAATGAAAATTTAACCTGCCCATAATTACCTACTGTATTCTATGCCCCACTTTCTAAATAATCATGCTATGTTTGCTTGAAATTATTTACTGGAGTATTTCTTGAAATAACCAAAGAAAATGTTTCAATTTTCTTGTCATTGTTTTCAAAGCTTTAGATCTATGAATTGATTCATAGTGAGTATTCATTACACTTTATGAAGGTGTTCATAAAGTGTATTATATGTAATTGAATGATTACATATAATCATTAAATTTTAATAAGTTTAAACTTTTGCTGACTTTGTAGAGCTATCCCTCAAGTAATATGCTCTCGTATAAAGAATGCATCCCCTAGAAAAAAAAAAAAAAAGAAAAAAAAAAAAAGAATGCATCCTATGATCAAGATTACATAGATTATTTGTAGTAAATCTCAAGCAACAACACAAATACCCTGATTCAAGATCAAAGTACTTACTATTAAAAAAAAAGTGCTTTCTATTCAGTTGTCCAACAAAAATACGTTTGAAAGCAATAGCTCTAAGGATGTCCTCTAAATTACGAAAACCACATATTACGAAAAATGATAATCCGCTCCATATTTTCTTCCTTTTTAAAACTTTCATTATACTACTCCACGTTATACAAACCCAGACTGATTTTTAAGTTGTTAACGGATTGGAATTAGTTTCTATTGAATAGGGTTGTCCAGTTTGTAATAGAGACTATAAGGTACTATGATAAAGAGTCTGTCTCCATTTACATATTTAACTGCTGACAGCTTTCAAGCTACACTTCTCTCTCTGGCCTTGTTTGTTTCGTATATGAGCAAGATGGTAAGATGGTCTGGTATCTCTCCCCTTTGGTGCTGGAGGGAAGTTCAAATCACATGAGACCTCGCCTGGAGGAGGAAATCTCACCACAGACCTATTCCCTAACAATTTACACCACCTTCAGGTCTCAAGCTGTTTTTCAGATCAGTTTGGGAGTCTGCCCACCCTTCACAGAAAGCCCCATGATTTGAATAATAAACCTTTTAATATTCTGATGCATAAGTGGCATTTTTATTTTTAATATCTAAATCAAATTTTGGATGGGATTTGATCCCACTCTTTGTGAGGCAGCAACAAGACATTTAACAAGAAAAATGATCAATTTATCACATTTCTATATACGTTCTAGGGTTAGAGAATATCGGTAGACTCTACCACAGGAATCACAAACACAAATTTCAACTGAGGACACTCAGATTTAGTCAATATGTGAGGTGGAATGTGGCATACCTGATTACCTATGAAACAATATCTAGGCATCTGTCATCACCCAGGTGGGAGTTTAACGTTAGGTTTTCTAATTTTCTCTAAGTTATGAAAAAAAACTTCCATGCTTCAGTTCAAGATTTACTATATAAAGTACATTAATCAAGAGAGTGGCTTAAGGGTAGATATACCAATCAATGAAACAGAAAAGAATCTACTTAATAAACACAAACATATGATCAATTAAATTTTGACAAAATGATAAGGTCATTTAATAAGAAAAGATATTTCAACCTATGGTGCTGAAATAACTCAATATATTTGTAAAAAAGAAAAGAAAACTATGAATTTAGATCTTTACCTTACAATGTATGCAGATTAAGTTACAATGGATCACAGAACTAAATATAAGAGGTAAAACTATAGACTATTGATGAACTCAAACTTGAGTTAAAGATTTCTTAAATAAGATACAAAGTGGAAACAATAAAATAAAATTAATAAAATAGTCATAGTTAAGATTTTAAAACAAACCTTTGTTTCTCAAAATTATTTTAAGAAAACATAAAGGCAAAAAATAAAATTTTGAAAATGTGAAACATAAATCTGACAAGTGACTTGTATTGATCAATAAATGAACACTTCTTATAGCTCAATAAAATAAAATAAAACAATAAATAAATTTGCAAATGTAAAAGAAGAGTTTTTTCTAGATACTCCAAATGACAAGCTCTATTAATGGCCATGCAAAAAAGATGTTCAATGCCATTAGACATCATTAATCAACATTATTAAAATCCTAATGAAATGCTACAATATACCTATTAGGTTGGCTAAAATTACAAAGTCTGACAGTAACAAGTGTTGACAATTTGTGAAGAACTGGAACTCTCAACCATTGCTGGTAGAAATGTAAAGTAATACATCCACTTTAAAATAAAAAAACAATGAAATTATACCCTTCTGCAGCAACAAAGATGCAGCTGGAGGCTGTTATTCTAAATGAATTAACAGAGGAACAGAAAACCAAATACTGCATGTTCTCACTTATAAGTGGGAGCTAAACATTGGGTACACATGGAAATAAACATGGGAACAATAGATACTGAGAACTAGTAGTTCCCAGTAGGAGGCTATTCCAGTCCTTCTAGTGATTCATCCTTTAAGACCCATGACACCAAAGCATATTTAGTTTAGTGTTTATTATGTATGTTTGAATTTTATTTGATATTTCACTGTAATATGATAATTTAGTTAAACTAATTACTCTAATTAATGCTCAAAGTAGTTTGATTGGATTAAAATGATTTGTAACTGTATGTTGTCAATACACATGCCTATAAATACATAAATGTACTCAACACATATGCGCACACACACACACATCAATGAATCCCAGTTGAGATTAAATGACTGGAATATAAGAAATATTCAATCTAGAAAGTATTCATATATAACTTTTGTGTAATATTTTGAAAAAAAAGAAACTCAACTTCATTTAGATTTAATGGGGAAGTGGGAAATACTGAAAAATAGATTGTTAAAAAACCATTTAATACTGGACAACATGTAGAAATAAAATTATTTGAATTTATTTCTTTTTCCTTTTGTATTATTTTTTAACCGACTACACTAATACCCTGCTTTAATCAATCCATGATACTTAGTGACATATAGCACATGGCTGCACTATGCTAAGTTCTTTTACGTAATAACACAGGTATAAAATATTTTGTTTTTGTAGTACTTTTGGCATAATTTAGATATTTTTTCTTCACAAAGAAAAAATTCAAGTTACAAAATTGTATGAGTCATAAAAATATTTACTTTCAAAAGTTGCTTAGTATTTAGTCATATTTTGTCATGATTAAAAAATTATAGAAAACTACTTACATAAATCAAAAAGAGAATGGCAATGTAAGCTGTGGTCAATAACAACTTTGATGTCGATACTGAATAGATATCTGTGTGTTTTGATTAAAAGAAAATTATTATTCAATTAGTGATAAGAACAGGGCATATGAGCTCTCTGTATACTGAGGAATCTACACCTGTTATTCTACAAAGAAACTTAACTGAGGAAAGTAATGACAAACCATTCACAGGTGGACCCCTGAATATGAAAACTTCTCCTTTTAGCTCAATTCTACAGTCAATGTCCATCATCAGTTGTTAATACAACAATCCCTTTTTATCTCCAATAACAACAATAAAAAGAGAAACTTCTGTGGGATTACCTGTTGCATGCACCAGAGAATGCATGGTGCTCATGTAGCCAGGTGTGCACAACAGGAAGGAGTTAAGATGAAGCTGTCAGAACGATAACAATCGTGCCTTGATGAGTTTGTGTTATTTTAAGACACACCTGCTCCAAGTCAGCGGGATTTCTGAGGAAAATCAGAAATGCGTTGGATGTATCCCAAGGCACATAAAAGATTGAATTCACTTCTGTCTAGCTGATGTTCAGAAATTTACAGCAGTGCTGACTGGGCTAAATGCCTTTCTTGCAAAATTCCAGAAGACACAGTGTTGCATTTGTAAGAGAAAATTACATGGAAGATCCTTTGTTAAAAATGCATACTCCTTGTCCTCACCTATCTTTCCTCCCACTTGAGTTGAGATGTTGGACATTTCCAAAGTAGAAATGTGATGAGAAGATAAACCATTATTTGAAATGATAAACTGGTGTCAGTTCACAATTTTAGGATTGATGATTCGTGAAGGGCTAGTTTTTAAAAACATTAGAGTTTAGAAAGAAAACAGTGCACATATATGCACACACTCAGAAAAAAAATCAAGTTAAATAGTGTTACAATAAACTATTTTTCCGTTGTTCTTTATACTTTCCATTATTTACTAATTTTTGCTAAAGAATATTCACTAGTTTTATAATCAGAAAAATAGGCAATAAAGGTTTATTGGTATTTATTGAGGTAGTATTGAAAAATATGGAAATTAGAGCCAGAATCCAATATTTATTTAGAAAATTTAAATGATCTATAGCCTATTGTAATATATTTTAAAAATGTAATATTTGCTGCAACAGCTAATATTTTAGATTACAATTTTCAAGGGAAAATTGCAAAACCATAGCATTCATATGTCAATAAGGCAGATGACAAATAGGATTTTATTTGAAAATCTTCAGAGAACTATGTCATATATCTATCAATATATCATTGTTATATATATATAACTATAAAAAAATCATGACAAAATATTTACTCTTCAGATTCTCACACATGTAAAAGAACATCTAAAAAACATTAAGGAGGTATGTGTAATGGTAGGAAGTAATGACATATAGGAGGCAAAAGCAAAGTCCTCACCTTCTAGAGCGTACAAAAAAAACAAGGTGTGTGTGTATATATATTATATGTATATATTTATATTATATATTATATATAATTTTTATATTATATACATTATAATCAACCCTCAGATTGATGCACATTGGATCAACTATTTAGTGTTAACATTATGTAAATATGCAATCATGGCAACTACAAAATGAAGGTCTGAAGTGATATTTCTTAAACTTACTGGGAAAATCCTAACATATACTTTAGTTTCAGCAGCTCCTTTGACAAAGATCAGGAAATAGAGTTTGGAAACCACAGATTTTTGAGGTTTTGGTGGTGATGGTGTTGATTTTAATCATTAAAATAGAAATAATAACAGGATTTACATATTGGGATTGTTCTGAGAATTAATTGAGATAATAAATTTAACTCATAATCTGGCATACTAAACAGCAAATAAATATTGGTTATTACTATTACACAGTATATGAAATACAGATTATTCTTCTTGTAGGAAATTTTCCAAAAATACTATTTCTTTGAAAGACTCTTTCAATAAGTCTTGTCTGGTTCAATATTTAAGAATATTCTCATGAAATGAATGCATTAAGTACACCAATTCTGTATGATCACTACATGAAAATAAATAGGCTTCATTCAGTAGGCAGCTAAGTTTTGATAGGGCTTAAATCTGCTTATGAAAATTCAAAAACCTACTAGCCCATGAACCTGAATAGAAAGCCACCTAATGTCTTCAACCCAATTGAGACTTAAGCCAATGCAACACCTCTTGAGAGGAACTAGTGTGAAAATGATTTGGATCAGGTAATCACATGTATGAATGAACACCCAGTCTACGATATTCTATTCCAGAAAACATGGTCATATTACAAATGCCTGGAAAAAATTGAAATTAGGACACCAAATACTTATGCTATAAAAATTATATAATTTATCTCATGTATATATTGATATATGATTCTTTCTGATGCATTCACCAAATACCTACAAACTGTAAAAATGGTCATGACAAAATATCTACTCTTCAGATTCTCACACATGTAAAAGAACATCTAAAATAAAAACATTAAAGAGGTGTGAGTAATGGTAGGAAGCAATGAAGTATAGGATGCAAAAGCAGGGTCCTCACCTTCTAGAGGGTACAAAAAACCAAAATGTCATGAAAAAGTGCTAGAATGTTTATGTATTTGTTAAAAAAAGAAATTATGCTTCAAAAATGCACTGAATGTTGTTCAATAACATGACAAGTACATAAGAAAGCAGACAGGGATACTCTTACTTTTCTATTTACTTTTAATATATTGAGATTCATGGCTATTTCTAATTTTAACTGAAAAAATCCTTGCACTATGGACAAGAGAAAAAATTTCAGAAATATTCTGGATCAAAGATAGTTCAAGGTACACATGCACCAGTGAACCAATAGGAAAAAGAAGGACTGATATTTTTTATATGTCTGATATTAGCCTATCATCTGCCAATTCACAAAGTAAATCATAATCTGGTCAGATCCAATGGGAAATATGACCCATAATTTTGAAGTTATTAACAATATCTTAGAAATACAGATTCACTTAAAATATTAAAATATAACTTGCTCTAAGTATATATATTTTTCCTAAAAAATCACTAATTTTAGAATGGAGTTCTTTAAAGTATTATTTTATCAATAGTTCAGTTTTTTAAAAGTTCTGCTATGTATTTTGTAGCATAGTTCATATTTAAGGTAAACATTTTACATAAATTAATATGTGTTTTAAGGAAGGAAAACTGTTATACTAATTTGGATATGTAATCACATAATTTTGACAGCTTTGGAGGACACTGTAAAGTGAGTGATGAACTTGCATAGACATTGGTGTCATGGAGAAGGTTGATTCACAAACTGGGAGTGAAGGATTGGGAGCAATGCACTGGTTCCAGGTGACCTACCTAAGAACATGATGTACAAAGGTAAACAACCACATTTTGTAGACAGGGACACGAGAGGTTTCAGCTAGCACAGCATAATAGATTGCATGAGTACTTTTTTTTTTTAATTCCTAAAATCACATATAAATTAAGACAGAACAATTAAGATGGAATCATGGCCCAGCGCTGTGGCTCACGCCTGTAATCCCAGCACTTTGGGAGGCCGAGGCAGGCAGATCACCTGAGGTCAGCAGTTCGAGACCAGACTGGCCAACATGGCAAAGCCTCGCCTCTACTCAAAATACAAAAATTAGTTGGGCGTGGTGGCACATGCCTGTAATCCCAGCTACTTGGGAGGCTGAGACAGGAGAATTGCTTGAATGCGGGAGATGAAGTCTGAAGAGAGCTGTGATCGTGCCCTTGCACTCCAGCAACAGAGCAACATTCTGTCTCAAAAAAAAA
>NW_016808198.1:2898393-2920099 GCF_001698545.2 Rhinopithecus bieti
AAAAAAAAAAAAAAAAAAAAAAAAGAAAAAGAAAAAAAAGAAAGGAAAAAAGATGGAATCAAACATTTGAGAGGTAGAAGAGTCTAACATAGTCATTGAGGGAAATAGTTTTCAAACAATTGTTTTCAATAGAAATATTTTTTTGGAAAAACTGAAGCCTAACACGGAAAGTGGGATAAGAGGTCATGTTTTAATTTGAGACACTGTAGAGAGTTGAAATGAGCTCAGCCTCCTTCATTAACATTCCCTTCCAATGGTAGCTCCCTTTGAGTGGTGAGAAATCTCTGAAGTAGCTCCAGAGCTCAGCCTAAACAGTAACATATATATTATCAATTGTTCCTTCCACAGTTGAGCAAACTGGAAACAATTTCTGTTAAATCATGTGCCTAAATTCTCCAAATTAAATGGAGAACTGAGACTAGACATATGAATCTTTCCTTAGATGAACTTACATCACTGTGTAAAGATGCCATGTCTTAACTAATGATTAAATAGATATGGTAATAGTAATATGATTATTACTGTATCCATAATCTATAAATGCCTAAATTATCTTTATTAATATAATTTTTGTTTTTAGAAATTACCAATTTTAATTTGTGAAGTTAAATATTTATCATTATAAAATTTTGTACAGAATAAGACTTTGGTAAATTATTATAAAGAAAATCCAATAATCATTCAAGTAAAAAGCTGCAAATAATGACATCTTAAAAATCAATTGACCTGGCGCAATGGCTCACGTCGGTAATCTCAGCACTTTGGGAGGCCAAGGGGGGTGGATTACCTGAGGACAGGAGTTCAAGAACAGCCTGGCCAAGATGATGAAACCCATCTCTGCCAAAATTTAAAAATTAGATGGGCGTGGTGGCATGTGCCTGTAATCCCAGCTCTTCTGGTGGCTAAGGCGGAAGAATCACTTGAACCTGGGAGGTGGAGGTTGCAGTGAGCCGAGATCGTGCCATTGCACTCCAGCCTGGGTGACAGAGAGAGACTTCCTCTCAAAAAAAAAAAAAAATCATATTTACTTTCATATTTTAACACAATACTATATACATATACACTATAAACATATATAATACATATTTTTAACATAATACTAATTAAAAAATGATACCAACAAAAGATTTAAGAAAATATGCAGACATTCCATCTATATTACTGAATACATTGTACAAAATAAAAGTAGTTAAATAAAATAAAATCTATTTTATACATTTTGGGCAAAACAAAGACATTCACTAATGGAAACAACTCACAATTGAAGACATAATTAGGTCAAATGAGATGATTTAATAGGAAGTGAAGGTTTTTGCTGCATTGTACTCAATACAGAGTGTTCTGGTGTTGATACCATGAATAAACATTTATGCACAAAAATAAGAATGAATTCAGATAGTTTACATGATGTGTACAACCTATTCATTGTCATATCTAATTCTAACTGCTTTAGATGAATATTAGTTGTTAAAAATAACATTTGATTATTTTGAGGAGATTAACAAATCAACTCACAGCACACCTGAAACACATTTGCATCATAAATATAAATGAGCTGCCGAAAATAATCAGCTCTAAAATATTAATTCCCTTCTTTTATTTCCTTTTCTTAAGGAAATGAAAAGCCCAAACACTGTGAAACACATTAAAATAGCTAATATTTCCAGAAGTCCTATTATGTGCCCAACATCATTCTATAGATTATGTATGTTCAGTCTCATTTTAATTACCATTTTGTAGGTCAGGGATTGACAAAATGCTGCCCTGGTCTAAATTCAGCTTGCCTTCGTCTTGTAAATACATTTTTATTGGACTGCCATCTTGCCCATTAATTTGTATTGTCTCTGACTGCTGTCATGCTATGATGGTGAAATTGAATACGTACAACTGAACATATGACCAGCAAACCTTAAAATATTTGTTATCTGGCCCTTTACCAAAAAAGTTTGACAGCCACTGATGTAGATAATATGATTTCAATTTTCAAGTAAGCTTAATATCAGGATGGAAGACACAAACTGTAAATTCTGAAGTAAGAGTGGAAATCCAATTTTGACTGACGGCAGGTGATTATGTTTCTTATATTACACAATATAGACATTCAGAAAATAAACTACACAAGGATATGATTTTTGTGAGCTGTTCGTGCACAAATATCTTGGAGTTTTACTTGACTGAGGTTAAGGGAAAAGTTTATGTAATCTTATGCAAAGTTTATAGTGCAATAGAATCTAGCCTGCAGGCTTTACAGTATATACAGTTCTACTTTTCAGACACTCCAGACCAATATCTCTATTTCTCGGTATTCATTTGTTCTTTTATTCTCCTTTCCTGTTAGAACAGAAAGAATGTTCCTTTTAAAATTCACTTTACTTTGGATCCCATTTCTTCTACTATTCCAAGGTTCCTCTTCTCTCAATTAGTCTCTTTCTTCACAGACAACATTTTGAAAAAAATTGTCTGTAATTACTGTGTCTATTTTTTCACCTCCGATACACTCCAGTACTTGTTGTAGGCTGGCATCTGTCTCATCCAGTCCACTGAAAAGGTTGTGTTTAAGGTTATGGTTAAGAATATCATTGCTGTAGAGATCATTACACATCTTTGCATCTTTAATTTATTTGACTCTATATTTTACACTATCAGATACTCCACTGATATTGAAATCGTCCACTCTCTCAGGTGTTGTGAAATCACACGTTCAGTGTCTCTCCCTATTTTTCAAGCCACTCCTCTTATTCATCCTTGATGGCATCTATTCCTCTATTTATGCTATAAATATTACTGTTCCAAACCTTCAGTAACAGGATTTATCTTTTTATTCTATGTATTCTCCTGGGTAATTTTATTGATTACCATGTCTTTACCATGTGTGCAATTAACAACTATGTATTTTAGTCCATATTTCTCGTTAACTCTAGAACTATATAGCTAGCTACACTTTCTATGTATTAACAGGTCCCAGGCTAATACCACCGTGGCCTCTGTCAAATGTATCTTTTTCTCCCTCATGAGTTTGTCCTCTATCACAATAAATAAAATTTTCCTCTCTACCCAGGCCCAAGACAGACAGAAATCTGAATAATACAATCAAGGCTGTATGAAATTATAATGCCAAACTATTAATTAAAATGAGAAATGTAGCCATCAACCAGATTGGCATGTTCATGGTTGTTGATTGATGCTTTTGGCCTAAGGCAAATCAAAATGGAAAAAAAAATATCAAAATTCAAAAGTTGTTTGGGAGCATAAATTTATAGCCAAGTTTATTTATTTCATAAGGTCCTCCATGTCACTGGATGAAACAAAACCTTAGATAAATATTTGTGGAAGACAAACAATTCAAATTTCAAAGAAAAAGATCTGTTAAATTACATTTCACAAAGCTGGTTACTCTATAGTTGTTTGATTTTACGTATTCACTAATAATGATACGGGAAATGTGGATAAGTAAAAAGAAGTTTCAAGACAGTATCTATATGAAGACCTCATCTATATTATATTATCACTTATCTATATAGAGACCGATACCAATGTAGTAGAGATTTTAATATTTATCTACGATAAAGATATATAATAGAGATAGATAGAGATAGGTGTCTAGCTATATATCTGAGTATATTTTTTAGAGATATAAACTAATGTTAACGGAGAAGACCACTACCTAACAGAACTAAGTAATAGCCTACTTTTTACGTGCTAGCCATTTTGCTTGGGAGCATTAACTTAAACATTCATTTTCTTAATTGTGCTGAGTTACACAACCACAGATGGATAAAGGTGTGGTAAGAATTTGTTTAAAAAATAAGATACAGCTCCTGCTCTATTGTGCAACACAAGATAGACACTCACAGACTGAAGCTGACTATTCCACACGTTACTATTTCTATGTGATGGGAATATTGATATGACTAAGATGGTAGAATCCATTTACACTAGGACTTACATTGTCTGAGTAGGCAAACATAAACAAAATGCACAATAAAATTTCAGGTAGAAATAACGTATACTAGGGTTGGAAAGTGGGTCTCTGGGGAGGCTTTGCTGCATGGCGTAAGTAGTGATGATTTCTCTGTGGTGTTGCCTTTCAGCTGAGATCTGAATGAAATCAGGGAGAAAGCCACAGGAAGATCTGAGGGAGACGACATTTCAGCAACGGGCAACAGTGGTAAAGGCACTCATATAGGAGAGACTGTACAGCAGTTGTTGCTGCAGTATAGTGAATGATGGGGAAATACAGCAAAGGCAATCAAAGATGTGGGCAGGAAACAAACCTCAACGAATACTTTCACATTTCTGCGTGGCCGGGGCTTTCTGAACAAAGAGTACTGATATCTGAGTTAAAGGACATTTGAACAGCAGCCCCAGAGGCCTCCAAAGAGATATTAACTCTTGTCTTTCTTCAGTCACATATTTATCTTTCAGAGTGGTAAGGTGCAGACTTTCCCTGCTCTTCACAGAAGGAGTGCATTTACATTGCAAAGTATTCCTGCCTTTCTCTGGAGGGGAGGAGAAACAAATCTGTCAGCCATTCTACGTACAGGTTTCAGTATCATAATTTTGGGACTCCTCTCCTGTGGTGCAAACCCCATCTGCATGTACAAGTGACATTAGACCCCTGTGTAATTGATGTAGAGGCAACCAGAGCTAAGGTACTCTGTGAGTAGATATCAATCTGTTTTTTGATTCAGGAACCTCCTGTTTACACTAACAAATATAAAGACTTAAGAGTTATAACCTAGGAACCATATCCTTTTGCACTTCCATAAGATATTTGATTTTTGTTTCAGGTGAGAGCTTAATGGTTACTTTGATCAAAGTAGTAGGTATGGGAATTTTGATAAGAAGTAACAGTAAAAGATGTACGTTGAGTGGAAAGCTACACAAATTGTTAACAATGGTATGACTAAACTGACTCCCTACCTCTACACTTACCCATCTAGAGTTAATTTGCCATACAGTAGCTGGAAGAGGTTCTTCAAAGCAAGATTTTGAATCATATCACTTTTCTGCTAAGAAACATTCAGTGGCTTCCCTTTTTACAATAAAATCCAAAGTCTTTAGCTCTAATCATGCCCCACAAAATTGTACATTAATTTGCTTTTCCACTTCACTAATCAATATTTTTCTGATTCTATTTCCTATCATGTTCACTTCCAGTCACAATGGCCTCCTTGCTGTTTTTCTGGCTCTCAAAGTACATTCCTGCCTCAGTGACTTTGTAAGTTTAACTTCTGTCTGGAAATTCTTAGTTCAGATACCACACAACTTACTCCATCACTGCACACAGGTCCATGCTCAAGTGTATCTTCAGCAAGAGGCCTGTTCTTGCCACTATCAAAATCTCATCCCAATCAAAAATGTTTTTATATTAGTTTTTCAAATCTGTTTAACATAGTACTTATTAGCACCAGCTATGTTTTATGTGTTTGTGTCTGTATGTTTACAATCTAGTGCCTCGTGCAAACTAGATTTTCATTAAATAATGAATAAATAAATGTATGAGTGGAGTTACTGGATTTGAGCTTTGAAAAAAATAAAATGAAGACATTGAAAATGTGTTAACCTACTGGGGGTATGTAATACCACTTATGGATTTGTGGAAGATGATGGCAGCAACAGGTTTGAGGGAGAATTTACACAGATTAATTCAGACAAGAACAAAAATTGTTATTTTAAGATGTTAAAATAAAATAATACAAAATGTGTTAAGATGTAAATTTAGATAATAAATGTAAAGTATTGAAAAGGACATTGATCTTAGAACACAAATATTTGAGTAAATGTAAAGTATTGGAAAGGACGTTGATCTTAGAACACAAATATTTCAGTTTAGAATTTCACTAATCCTCATGGAAATTCTCTAGCCTCTCTTATCTGGTTTTACTGGTTTCCATCGTTCTGGTTTTTACACATATTTCTCTTACCAGCTTAAGTTCATTAGATAATGATTACTTGAATTATTTCCCCAGCCTTTATCTTACTCACTTTTGAGAAATAGTGTTTTATGTTGATTGCTGTGCTTTCTCCAGAATCAAACTCCCAGGACATGACAACTATATTCAATACTTGCTTCTGTTATCATTTTTATAAGCATATCATTGTTCTCTAGTTGTTTATTAAATGAGAACAGTTATTGATTATGTTGCATTATGGATCCATAATGCTATTTAAAATAAAAAGCACAATATTATAATTTAAGACGATCTGGTCTACAGAAACACAGTCTAATTGGAATTAATTTAGATAGTCAATCACAACTGTTGATGCTGCCAACAAGGGCTCAAGTTAGTGCCAACATTGATTGTGGTTATTTTCTCACAATTGTTTTATGGGTATTAAGTGGAATGCATAATAACATTGAGCTCAAAGGAACCCTGCTGCTTCCTCCTTCAAACACAATTTACTACCATTTGCTGGAAATCTCCACATCCACTCATCTTTTTTCCTAGCTTGTTACAGCATTGATTCAAAATCCTTGTTTTTCCTTTAGTTGCATCTTATACAACAATTTATCAAATGTCTTGCTGAGATCTAGGTAAAAGACTCCCACTGCCTTTGCTTCATTTACATCCTCATTCTCTGCAAACACTTGATCAGGTCTCCTGGGCCATATCCTTTTATTCTCATACAATGCTGGCAAATGGTACATTTGATGCTCTTCTGACAACTTAGACACTTGTTTATTATAATTGGAACACTCACTATTTAAAAACTGATGAGTTTACCAAGAGTTTTTGTTGTTGTCATTGTTGTATTTTTTATTTTGTTTTGTTTTACTGTCAAATTAAGCATTTAAATCGTTTTTCTATTCAGATTCTCATAGGGATGACAGAAGAAGTATGCTTTAGAATTGTGTACCTCTTTTGTCTCTCCTCCTCATATCTCTTCAAGGAGTGCTGATCACTTTCTCCTTCTGAAACTCTTTCCTACTTGGGCTTTTTAAAACACCATTTCTTGCTGATCCTCTCCCAATTTCTCTGACCGTTTGCTGCTTGCCTTCTTTTTCTACTTCTTCCTCCAACAGTTATCTGAACACTGGTGTTCATGAAAGTTTCCATACCCAGCCCATTATTCGTCTCCTGCCATATATATTCTGGCAGCAGGGATCTCTTTTATTCCTGTCACAAACCCTGTTCTCTCCCTTGAAATAGATGTCTACATGTTTGCCGGACGTTGCTAACTTGTCTTTAACATTCCTGAATCCAAAGGAATGTTAAACTCAACATTTGTATAATTGACCTCATTTTTCACTCCATAATAACCTTAACTTCCTCCTTTATTCCCTTTCCATTTAATGTTAATATCTTCCACCTTGTTGCCCAAACCAGAAAATTGAGAGCCACATTAAATCTCTTTTCTCCCTCTCTCTAAATGCAATTAATCACATCCTGCTGGTTTTTATCTTGTGCAAATTTCTAAATTCGGTTTCTTTCTTTTAAAAGCTCTCATATTATTGTGTTGGGATTATACCAAGAGCCTCCTACATCCCCTTGCTATGATAGGCTTTCTCAAAGCCATCCACACTTTATAGCTGCACTAATTCATTTCACAGCAACTTTTACAATCTGTCAATTGTTCTCCCTCATGTAAGGTTAAGTTTTAAGTTCTGTAGCTTTTAGAATAAAGTCCTTCATACTGTGACCTACCTCTGTCAATCTGAAAATGTAACTCCTGACAATTTAAATTCAGTGACAATTTCTTCATGTATTTACCTATGATGGTCCTTTTGTCTGGAAATAATTTTCCTCATCTGACCTTATATAATATTTCAAAAAACCATGGTGGGTTTCCTCTTTAGAGTTGCTACATGTCTTCTCTTCTGCACTCTCAAGGCATCCTACAAGTACAACTTCATCTCAGTTGTCACCTTATGTTCAAAATAAACATTTACGTGGATTTGCTTGCACTAGCATGTGAGTTTATTAAGTCAGGTTTTAATGCTTTCTTCATCTTTTTTTTTTTTTTTTTGAGACAGAGTCTCACTGTGTCACCCAGGCTGGAGTGCAGTGGTGGGATCTCCGCTCACTGCAAACTCCGCTTCCCAGGTTCACACTATTCTCCTGCCTCAGCCTCCAGAGTAGCTGGGACTGCAGGTGCCCGCCACCATGTCCAGTTAATATTTTGTATTTTAGTAGACACTGGGTTTCACCATGTTAGCCAGGATGGTCTGGATCTCCTGACCTCGTGATCCGCCCGCCTCGACCTCCCAAAGTGTGGTGGCATAAGTCACCACATCCAGCCTCTTTTCATCTTTTTGTAACTAATATTTAGCACTGCATTAGTCTCAAAGGAAGAATAAGTAGAATTTACCCAAACAAAACCTTTTAGCAAATTTTCTGTCTTCATCTACCTTGAGCTTTGAAACATTTTATACTCTTGACAGTCTTCTCTCTTTTAAATGTTCATTTTCTTGCTTTCTCCTATGAATATGCAACTTATTACTGTCTTTTTTCAAAGTCCCTACACTTCTCCCCACGATTTAAGCGTTGGTAGATATTTAGAACATCTACGTGTTCTTGGCTTTCAACTCTCTACCTTCTTTGCAGGTGAACAGATTTATTTTTGTGATTTAATTTATTATCATTATGTTGACAACTTTCATTTTAATATCTTTGGTTTCTGTGATGTTTAATACTGAGATGTCAACTTGATTGGATTGAAGGTTGCAAAGTAATGTTCTGAGGTGTGTCTATGAGGTTGTTGCCAAAAGAGATTATTATTTGAGTCAGTGGACTGGGAGAGGCAGATCCACCCTCAGTCTGGGTGGGCACCAGCTAATCAGCTGCTAGCACGGCCAGAATAAAAAGCAGGCAAAAGAACGTGGAGAGTTGAGACAGGCTCTTTCTCCTTTGCTGGATGCTTCTTGTTCTCAAACATCAGACTCCAGGTTCTCCAGCTTTGGGACTCGAACTGGCTTCCTTGATCCTCAGCTTGTAGATGGCCTATTGTGCGACCTTGTGATTGTGTGAGTTAATGCTCCTTAATAAACTCCCCTTTATCTATCCACCTATCCTATAAGTTCTGTCCCTCTAGAGAAACCTGATTAATAAAGTTCCACATCTGCATATTCCATTGTCAAATAACATTTTTCTTGAATCTATTTGGTACATCAATTTTAACACATGCAAATTTGAATTTACTATATTCTTTCCAAAAAGAAGATACATTTCGGTGGTCAGTATCTTAAAGATGAAACTTTCTCCCATCCAACTGGTAGGTTAAGAAACCTGGAATTTACACTTAACACTCTCTTTTCTGTCAGTAGTCACCACCTGTAACTCAGTTATCAAAACTGACTCCTCTTATTGTATACATATATATATATTTACTTCACTTCCTCCCATAGAGCAAGCCACCATCATCTTTTTTGTACAACTACAACAGCCTGATAATAAGTTACTCCATGTCCAGGGTGCTTTTCCTTCAATCTATTTAGACTACAGTTAAAGGGATTAAAAATTTGTTAAGAATAATTCATCCTCCCCTCAACCCTTGCCAAACATGTCCACATCTAAATCAGTAGAACTCATGTTTATCATGTTTATGTTACCTTTCATGGCAAAGAGAAATTAAGGTTGCAAATAAAATGAAAGTTGTTAATTAGTTGACCTTAAAATAAATGAGATTATTCTAGATTAGGCTGATGGGCCCAATATAATCACAGGGCTTGTTAATAGTGGAAAAAGTAATCCTAAAGGAGAATCAAAGAGAGGGCAGAATCAGAACAAGTAGACCTGGCATTGCTGACTTTGCAGGTGAGAGGGAAATGAATGCTAACGAAAGTCAAGGAAAGCCAAGGACAGCCTCCAAGAGCTAGAAAAGATAAAAAATGAATTCTCTTTCTGAATGCCTCCAGAAAGGAATGCATTCCTGCCAACATCTACATTTGAACACAGTAAGAGATACATCAGACTTCTGAACTACAAAATGGTAAGACAATAAATATGTGTTCTTTTAAGCCCCTAAATTTGTGATAATTTGTCACAGCAGCAATAGAAAATTACTATGCTACCTAAGAGATAAACAAGTTCTGCATCGTTTCTTTTCATATATACATTTGATCTTCTATAACCCCACATTTCTTGTATTTTAATCACAAATTAAGTAACATTTCCTGAAAAAAGCTTTCCTTAATCCATATTTCTCTCCTGTAGTCTCCTTATCTCCTAATCTATCTAACACCTTAAATAATCACTAGCATAGAGGACAATCTGAATAAAATGATTTATGAGGCAGTTATATGATGAGTCTCTGTTTCCTTAACTTGACTGTGAGTCTGAGAGAGCAGATGCCACATCTTTACACCCCACTTTTTTGTGTTCAGAGCCATCACAGTGCCTTGCACTTAGTAGGCACTTAGGAGATAGTTGTTAAATAGGTGAGTGAGGGATTAAGTGAATGCATTTGTCCACTGCCTTCTGGGTAATATTAAAGTAAAACATTTGATATACATGATTTGTCTGACTATTCACAAAATGGTGTAATAATTATATCTATTTCAGAGGCAAGAAAATTGGAGCCTGGCATAGCTAAAAATTTATCTTAAGGCCATGTGGTAAGTGATGGCATAGTCACAAGAAATAAAAGAAAAACAGATATTTTTGAACTCACTAACTGTGTTTTTTCACTACATACTATGTCTTTTGAGGGATGCTACTATGGACATCAGCAAATGCCAAGTCAACCATCCTGCTTGAGTCTACTGATAACTGAAGTCATCTAGAAATACGAAGAGCCTGAAATGAAAGTATTTTTGCCTTTCATTTTTCTATCTAGCACCTAGTATAGTGCAAAGCATAAATCACCACTCAATAAATATGTTTCAAGTAAAATGAATGAATGAATCGATGAATGAGTAAACAAATATTCTAGATGCCTACCTCTTTTTACTGGGGATAGAAATAATGCCTATGAGAGAGATCTGGAAATAAAAGAATATCTTAGCAGATAAACTTGTCAGTTATAGTTTTCTTTCTTTATTTATTTTTTTTTTCTGAAGCTGGATCTGATATCTTACCTCCTGTTTCCTAGTTCCTTTTAGTATTTGGAATGGGTAGAGGAAATAAGACCCTTCTATGTGAGGATACAACAGTTCTATCATTGTACTGGACAATAAGAGAAAGTATCTTAAACAAAGTAATATCATCCATCTATATTAGTGTGACTTTAATTGTATTTAACTTTGTGGAAAATAAAAAAAGGACAAATAAATGGAAAATAGAGACAGCATATGTAGTAATTACTGTCAAAATAATAGTGAATAAAATAAAAAATTGAATGAAAATCAGAAGTTCATAATCTCAGTCCAAAACAAACTTGACATTATATTTTGAGGTTTTTTTTCCACTTAAGACTCCCGGGAAATGTAATGTACCAGCTCATTATTATTGTTCTAGTAGTTTTACCTTTGTAGGAAAACAACAAGTTTCATTATGATTTCGCCATTCATCTGAATCCTTCTGATGTGCATTATAGTTTGAAGTCATTTAAAAGCTATAACTATTTGAAGGCAATATTATCCTTCATTAGAGTCTTTTAAGAGTTCATCAAAACGTGTAGCTTATACCAGTCTACATATAGCTGGTATGATCTTTGTGCTAATTTCCTCTATTTAAAGGGAAATGTCAATGTAGTATAGTGTAGAGGGTAAAAACATAGGCTCAAAGTTAAGAGTTGAAAATAAATATTCCTTCCAAACCTTACTTGCTCAGTTTATTTTTCGGTGTTGCAAGTGAATAATAAAAGGAATAGTTGCACAGTTTTTTGAGGATAATGAGGCAAGGCACTCATTACACTTTGTATAGTAGCTGATGTGCTAAGATACAAAAGCAATTAGTATGACTTATCTTTATTATATCATAATTTCAATCATAACATTCTCATTACAAAATATATAACATTCTAAAATCGCATCACACAAAAGAGGAGTCTTTAATGATTTTCTTACTGGTTAAATACTGAAACTCCTTTATAGAATTTCAATATTTACTATCCTGGACAAAGACTCAAATCTTTCTATATATCCTCAGTGATGGACTTGACACATAGCTGTGACTTTTTTCAGACATATATTATTAGTACTCCTCCAAATAACCATTTTATTTTTTTGTACTTATAATGTGAAGGTTTATTTTTCCATACCCTGCTGAGTGACACAATGTCTCAGAGTCTCTATCTGAGAATTTGGAGACATTTACTCCACTGCTTATCCAAAGGTAACTCTTGAAAAGTTTATTCATTTTTTTTAAAAAAATGTTGTTATTTTGTTGTATAAGGAATTGCTGGAAGTTGGTCCCTGGCTAGGGAGCACTCTCCCTCCTTCTTGTAAAGGGGTGCTTAGAAATAGAATAGTAGTTTTTGTTTGTTTGTTTGTGCTCTTTTCTCTTCCACAACTGAATCAGCCTAATATAAATGATTATGTAATATTAATATGAAATAGGTAGAGAGCAAATGCTAAAGTCAATTAATCTCTAATGCAAGGGATTGATATTTCAATGAGTCATTCCAATTGTAGTGCTATTTCATCCTGTTTGTTTGGTCACTTATTTATTTATTCAGAGATTTATTAAGGAATTACTGTCAGGTATGGTACTGTTGTGTTTGTTGCAGTAAAACCATTAAACCAGACAAAGAATCCCTGTAACTTGGTTCTTGATTTCTTATTATTGTTGAATCAGATGCAAACAACAAAGGGAATTGTATTCATGTTATTGCAATTATAGTAAAATAAGTAATGGAAGCTCTTGTGATGGTGTTAAATATGAAGTTTAGAGCGACAAATTCTTAGTACTAGTTTAATATTTTCTGTATGTATCAATATATTCTTAAGATATTTTACCTAAAATCTGCTACCATTTTAAAAACCTAATCCCAAATGCGATTACATACACTATTTGTCATCAGCTAAATGTTGTATAAACTTTCACCTTATTTCATTAATTGTAAAATACATGCTTAAACACATATCAAACAAAAATCTACTTTACTTTTTTTAGAAAGTTGTACTTTTTTTCTGACCTATGAAGAAACAAAATTTTAAAATTGGTTTGGACACAAAACCTATTTCTAGTATCTTTGTTTCGTTTCCACAAATCATTGTTCAGAACGGTGGGCCAATTTACTATTAGTTTCATTGATCCTTTCCACTGATCTTACATGACTGTAAAGAATTTTGTCAAAGGCTTTCCAAACATCTGAGTTTAAAATCCTCTTTAACTTCTTTCCCACATTGGTCTACCTGGAGTGAAGTCCCTGAAGAATTTCACAAAAGTAGTGAGTGATTCCTTTTATTCTCTAAATGTGTGTTGTCTGTTCTTAATCAAGCTGAGCTTTTCAAAGCGGTCCTCGTTTGATCTCTAAAAATAGTTTCTAAAAGTTTTCAACATAACAGAAGTTAAAGGAAACTGTCTGAAATATCTAAGTGTGTTTCCAAGACTGCTCTTCAGTTTATGTTTTGTTTTGGTCACAAATCAAAAGGAATATTTTCTTCACAGAAAAAATATAAAATATTGTAATGCCAACAACAACATGCCTTTTTAGTTAAAATCTTAAGTTTGTTCATAAGGATATTTTCGACTTCCTATTAATTGGTTATCGTATTTTGTTATATTTCATTGCCATTAGGCAACATTTTTTTTTTTTCTTCTGACATAATGATGGGTCTATTGGAGCAGTTCTGAACTGGGATAGCCATTACTGAGGGATGAGGGAAAGAGAGAAGATGAATGTTTGTCAAAGATATTTCTTGAATCTGTTAAAAAAGCTGCTATTGTTTTATAGCAATTCACTCTAAATCTAGATTGAGTAATAGATACACATCCACAGAAGTCCTGTATTTTTTTGAAATATCTGATAAAATCTAAGGACCCCTCTTTGCTCAGAATAAATGTATCACTTTGGATGAATAGCTCACATTTTCTAAGCCTCAAATTTCCTCCCTAAAGGCAGGTAGACAATTTAAAAAACTTTAGAAAATAGTGCAGAATAGAGATGATGAGATCATAATGAATGTCTGCCTTGAAATTACTGTTTTTTTCCCTGTCCCATATGTTACAATGGATGTAGAAGTTTTACACAGATATGCAGTCACACACGTTTCTCAGTTTTTATCTATACAGGGATTAACTTGATCCTATAGATATGTTCCCCCTTCTCATTACTACCCCAAACTACCTGAAAATATTCTTAATTTTTTGATAAAATATTATTCATTTTTTGCTAAAATAATTGCATTGGTGGATGACTTTACTTGTGTATGGTGACCCTTTATTTATCTTCCATTTGAAGGTGACTTTTTGTGTACCATACTCTGTATGCTGAGAATGAGAGAGAGTCTTTTGCCTTTGAATAGCTTGTGACTCATCCAGTTATTTTTTTAGTGAAAAGCTAGGGCATTGAATCATAGGTACATACCTTGAAAGAAAAGCCAGTGATTAAACAGTCCTACTTGACATGATAATGTTGGGTATTTTCAGCCAGCAAAATGCTAAAATATACTTACTAACCAAAAAAAAAAAAAAAAAAAAAAAAAAAAAAAAAAGAAAAAAAAAGAAAAAAGAAATAGTTCTACTCTGCCTACACAGCACAGTTGTTCAAAGAGGGGATAATAGATAAGGAGGTTCTTAGCCACACACTAGTTTTGGTGAGAGTTCTTAACTTAGGCTTTTTGGGACCAATGAGGCTTCAGAAATAGGCTTCAAATGATCCACAGTCTTGCTAAAATTGTACATAAAATCATGTGTATATGGAATTCTGTCCCATGAAAATAGTTCATAGCTCACATGACATTTACTGTTTATTGTGTCTCACACACATACATACTAATATACTAATAACTAAATTATTTTACTTATTATTGAAATGCTTAATTGTCTTTAATAACCTGAGAGAGAAGTAAAACAAATATAAGTCTACATGTTTCATAGATTAAAAAAGTAATATATATAATATATACATGTTGTATGTTATGCATATTACTTATATGCCGTTTCCCTAATGCATTACCTCAAATTTCATTGCTTTTTCATTAGTATTGACCTTTATCAAGCCAATTTTAAGCCAGGGCTTATCCATTGAGATTTTCCATTTTCAACTTTAAATTGTCTCCACATATTCGTTTAATTGTGTTCTAATTTCCTATCTATTGCCAGAGAACCCTAGGCAGCACAAAAATGGAAGAACTATGCTAGCTATCAAATTTTGATCTCTAGCACATCAGCTTGGGAGACTGTCTACTGAGCTGAAAGGTCATTTAAATTTTTTCTCATTTTCGAATACCAACATTTCACTAAAGAGAGTTACATGCAGAACACATTTGCCATATCAATGAATAGAAAAAATGAACTCTTCACTGATTGGAATGCTACCTATTATATACAGAATAAGAATGTCTATTGGGAATGATATGGGTGTAGTAGAAGAAAAGTTGCAAAAATATCCCACACTATTAAAACTAGAAAGGAGGAGTTCATATGCTTGTGAGTGATAATAGGAAATATAATTCTAACACTGAGGGAAGAAAGTCATTTGACTATTAACGACCTGTTCCTTTTAGTACAGGAGCAACAAGAAGCTATGGCTCCACATTTGAGGAAGTTTAACTTTGCTTTTTATTATCAATTTTTAAAATAAACAAATGAAATCAGATAACCAACAGTCTTCTCTCCTTTCATTGAAAACTGAGTAAGTAGCTGCTTACTACAGGCCAGCATAATCAACACTCGTATCCCAAATTGTGAAAGTGTTGCTTCACTTTGAGTCTAAATTTAATTATTGTATTTTCTCTTTATCAGTTCCAGAATGTACACCATTTACGACAATATGTATGAGTCTAAATAGGCTTAATTCTTTCAGACAATAAATGGTTGACATGATTTTTCTGACGGTTGTGGTCATAGTTTGTGGTAGGCATTCTACTCTTCATATTGATTTAAAATATATTATGATGCTCAGAGATGAATATATACATGGTATATACCATATATATCTACATAGAAAAATATATAATTGCAATCCCAAAGTCAGTATTATTTTAAAACATTTTAATGTTCTTTACCTATGTAAAAAGCATTAGTACACTTGATTTACTTTTATCAATCAAGTAGGACATTAGAGTTTTCCATGTATCTAAGCCAAAAACAATCATTTTATTACTTTAAAATATTATCTTGCCAATTTTATGTATAGTCTGTCTTTTTAAATCATTTTGATTATTACAGTTTAATCTGTGGCATCAGCTAATTGACTAACATGTAGCAAAAGAGCACCTATTATGAAAGAAGCACTTTAATAAGCAATAAAACTAAGAGGTAACATTTGCTATGGTTCAAGCTCTTTTATAGAAATTATTTAATTTTTAAAACAACCTTATAAAATATATATTGTCATTATTCCTATTTAAAAGATGTAAAAACATAAAAAATCACAAAGGTCTATTATGAACAATTATATGACAACAAATTGGATAACCTAGGGGAAATGGATGAATTACTGGAAATATACAATCTACAAAGAATAAATCAAGAAGAAGTAGAAAGCCTAAACAAACCAATAACAAATAGAGATTGAAGTAGTAATCAAAAGCCTTTCAACAAAGAAAATTCCAGTACCAGATGGCTTCATAGCTGAATTCTATCAAACATTAACAGAAAACTTAATATCAAACCATCTTAAACTCTTCCAAAAAATAGAAGTAGACTGAGTGTTTCCAAACTCAGCCAGCACTATTTGGATACCAAAGACTGACAAAGGTATCACAAGTAAAGAAACCTATGGGCCAATGCCTCTGATGAATGTAGATGCAAAAGTTCTCAATAAAATACTAGCAAATCAAGTTCAACAACATATGAAAAAATTATACACTATAACCAAATAGGATTTATTCCTGAGATACAAGGGTGGTTTAAAACACACAATCAATGTGATGTGTCATTTTAACAGAATGAAAGATGTTTTTAAACCACATGATCATCATAACTGATGCAGAGAAAGCATTTGACAAAGTTCAGCATACTTTCATGATAAACATCCTCAAAAAAATAAATATAGGAGGAATTTGTCTTCAACCTAATAAAGATTGTTTATGAAAACTCCACAGCTATCATAGTAATCAATAGAGAAAAACTGAAAGCTTTTTCTCTAAAGTCTGTGCCATGGCTAAGATGCCCATTCTATTCTACTTAACATAGGGAAGTAATAGCAAGAGAAATCAGACAAGAAAATGAAATAAAGGGGATACAAATCAGAAAGGAAAAAGTAAAATTAACCCTGTTTACAACTGTGTAGAAAACCCTTAAGACTCCACACAAAAAAGTTGTTACACAAATAAATGAATTCATCAGAGTAGCAGGATAACAAACCAACATACAAAATTAATTGCTTCTATTTACACCTGCAAAAATCTATTTGAAAAAAATATCAAGAAAGCAATCCCATTTAAAATAGCATTAGAAAGAATAAAATACTAACAGATAAATTAAACCAAAGAAGTGAAGTGAAAGATATGCACACTATAAAGCATGAAAACTATAAGCATTGATAAAAGAAATTTAAAGACACAAATTAATAAAAATATATCACACATTTGTGAATTAAAATTATTAATGTTGTTAAAATGTTCCTATTGCACAAAACAACATACAGATTTAATGCAATCCCTATCAATAGTTTAATTTTTCAAATAAATTGAAAAAAAAATTAAATGGAACCACAGAAGATCCTGACTAGCCCAAACAATATTGGGAATGAAAAACAAAGTTCGAGGAATGACAATTCCCAATTCCAAATTATATTGCACAGCTATAGTAATCAAAACAGCAAATTACTGGCTTAAAAACAGATATACAGGACAATGGAACAGAATAGAGTATCCAGAAGTAAACCCAGTAATATAAGTTCAACTAATTTTTAACAAGTTGCTAAGAAGACACAATGTACAAAGGATAGTCTCTTCAATAAATGGTGTATTTTATTTTTCAAGCCAGATATCATAATGTCTTCCTCATACACAGGAAATTTCTTGAACATAACTAGCATGTGGGTAACATGACTTCATTACTCTAGCCACAATTCGTGAAACTACAGGTAACCTATGTTCAGTCAATCTATAAGCTGAGTAATCAATAACATGTGAGTTCTCTGACATGAATGTTCTTCCTATGAGTATCATGAAGACTAATTAATGTGTGTAGATATTTTTAATTTAAAATTAAGATACAGAGTCAAGAAAGTATAACAAAGGCTAAAATTGAAATACACACAGAGTTGTATAAAATTCAGTCAAAATTGGAGATGACAAATTCAAGGAATAAAAGCAGAGATACAGATGTGGGTACACAAGTTTTATCTCTCTCCAATAGATCATTCAATCAAAAAATTGTAAGCACTCTGTATTTAAAGTACTTGAGTTTCATGTGCTTCAGAAGAAGCATTCCAAATGTTTTAAAACTGGTGGTGATGAAGATTTCCTGGTTTATCCCTGACATGTAGAGAACCTGGAAGTCGTTGCTCCTGTCCTTACAACAAGGAAATGCTAGACAAACACAAGATTTTTATTAGTTCTATTAGAGAATTGAGGGAAAAGGGGAAAATCACTACCACAAAATATTGAGTGTCAAATGCATCTAGAGAGAGACAGTGTACTCAAGATTTGATTACGTAGGACAGAAGCCACTAGACACTTAAAGCGGGTAGGATACCATATATGATAATCTTGATGAACCGCTGGAGGATGAATGTATGAAAGTGAACATAAGAATATCCTAGTGCTGAAGTATTGGTGGTTGGACACCCTGCTCTGCAGACTCTCCCTCTAGGAACGCCACCAGGTTATGACAGAGAGAATTCTAGAAACTCTAGAAATCTGAATACATCACCCTCGTGGGGGAGGAAAAGCATTCCTATCATAACTCTTCTCCCTAATGAAGGCCTTGTTTCCATAGGTAATGACGTTAGCAGTTAGACAATTTTTACACCTGAAAAAACAGAACTGCATTCCAGTCAAGCTTTCCTGCATCAGCTAATGAGAAATAAATGAATAAAAGACATTGTTAGCAGAGGAGATCCAGAGGAGATTCTAGAACTAGATGTACGGCATATGACCAGCATCCCACTCACTGGTATATACCCAAAGGATTCATACAATTATTCACTAGCAAAGACATATGCAGCCAGCGAGTTTATTGCGCGGCAGCTATTACAGCAATAGCAAAGACTTGGAATCAACCCAAATGTCCTCCTGTGACGGAGCTGGATTAAGAAAATGTGGCACATATACACCATGGAATACTATGCAGGGCCATAAAAAAGAGATGAGTTTGTGTCCTTTGTGGGACATGGATGCAGGCTGGAACCATCATTCTTAGCAAACTAATCACAAGAGAGAAACCAAACCTCATGTCTCACTCATAGGTGGGAACTTGAACAATGAGATCAGCTTGGACTCGGAAGGGAACATCACACCCGGGGGCCTATCATCGGGGAGGGGAAGGGGGGAGGGGATTGCATTGGGGAGTTTATAACATGATATAAAAAACGATGAATGTATGGGTGCTGACGAGTTGAATGGGTGTAGCACACCAACATGGCACAAGTATCACATACTGTAAACAAACCGTGCACGTTATGCAAAACATGTTACCTAGAACTTGAGTATGAATAAATATAAATAAATAAAATAAATAAATAAATAAAAGAGATTGCAGTGGTTAAGAGACTGGAGAACAGAAGGGGAGTATGTTCTCTTGGGGACAAGAAATAGAAACACTTCTGAAGACCAAACATCTAAGACACAGTTCCAATAAAACACCAAGAACCAAACAGAATATTAGGTGACCCTCTTTTCTGCGCCACTGCCACTGCTGTGTCTGCTGAAAATAAAGTAGAAAGAGAGAGTCTCAAAGGTTTTGGGAGGTTGGGGAAGACACCTCATCTATAGAGAAATAAAAATAAGGATTACAATAAGGATTACAGGAAACTTCTCAGTAGAAAGCATGCAAACAAGAAGAGAACAGAGTGATATATTTACAATACTGAAAGAAAAGGAAAAATCTGTCAACTAAAATTCTATATCCAGTAAAATTTCATTGAAAAGTGAAGGAGACGTTAATGGGTACGGGTTTCTAATCAAGGTGATAATTTTTTTCTAGAATTAGATACTGGTGATGGTTGTGGATACTGGGGATGGTTGCACAATTCTGTTTAAAAACACTAGTGAATTGTACAGTTTAAAAGGCTGAAATACATGTAGATTACATCTTAATAAAGATGTTAAAAAAGTGAAAAGAAATTTAAAATTTTCTGAGAACTTTTAAAACTTATGAAAGATAAATTTAAAAGTTCTCTTTTCTGAAAACTGAGAAAAATCAATTTCTAGCTGATCTTCCTTGAAAGACCTTTTAAAAGAAGATCCTTGGGCAGAAATAAAATGGTTTAGGACCAAAACATGGATCTACACAAAGAAAATAAGAGTGTCAGAACATGAACAAATACAAATAATGTAAATTATTTTACTGTTTCATAATTTATCTAAAAGATAACTGAGCAAAGGAATGATAACAATGCAATGGATGTTTATAGCCTACATATATAAAAAATGAATGACAATAGTGCCAAGTGGAATTAGAGAAAGTAATTGAGATGCTGTATTATCAGGCAACTGCATTACATATGAAGCAGGATAGTGCCTCTTCATGGTGGATTTAGATTCTTTTAAAATGTATGTGTCATACCACAAAAAGAATAAAATACTTAGGAATACGGTTAATCAGGGAAAGATCTCTACAAGGAGAACTACAAAATACTCCTCAAATAAATCAGAGATCACACAAACAAATAGAAAAGTATTTCATGCTAATAAATAGGAATAATTAACATCATTAAAATGGCCATACTGTTCAAAGCAGTTTTTAGATTTCATGTGATTCCTATTAAACTACTATCGACATTCATCAAAGAGCTACAGAAAATTATTTTAAAATTTGTATGGAACCATAAAAGAGTCCGATTCTCCAAGGGTATCCTAAGCAAAAAGAACAAAGCTGGAATCATCACACTACTGTACTTCAAATTACACTAAAGGGTTACAGTAACCAAAACAGCATGGTTCTGGTAGAAAAACAGACACATACACCAATGGAACAGAATAGAGAACCCAGAAGTAAGACAGAACACTTACAACTATCTGATCTTTGAAAAAACTGACAAAAGCAATGGGGAAAGGATTTCCTATTCAACAAATGGTACTGGGATAACTGGCTACTATACGCAGATGATTGAAATGCCATCCTTACACCATATGCAAAAATTAACTCAAGATGGATTAAAGACTTAAATGTAAAACTCAAAAGTATAGCTCTGGAAGACAATCTAGGAAATACCATCAAGACATAGTCACGGGCACAGATTTCATGACAAAAATGCCAAAAGCAATTGCAACAAAGGAAAAAGTTGACAAACGGTATCTAATTAAACTAAAGAGCTTCTGCACATCAAAAGAAACTGTCAACAGAGTGAAAAAACAACGTACAGAATGGTCAACAAATTTTCCGAACTATGCAGCTAACCCAGGTCTAATATCCATTTCCTGTTAGTATACTAAGCAAATTTACAATAAAAAACCAAACGACCCCATTAAAAAGTGGGCAAAGGACATGCACAGATGATTTCCAAAAGAAGAACATGTGGCAAAAAAAAAAAAAAAAAAAAA
>NW_016808198.1:2921434-2925880 GCF_001698545.2 Rhinopithecus bieti
AAGAAATTCTATTGTATTACTTTGTCATCAAACAATAAATAATCTATGTAATTTATAAGGTTTATAAGAAAATTCAATAGCTTTCCATTTGAAATAGGCATTAGTTTTGTTTCAAAGATTATACTATACAACTCTGTTTCGTTTTACAATCATATGTATGTTTCTTTTCAATTATTCCTTTTTGTTAGTTTTTAACATGTGCAACCATTTTTGTTATAATCTATTTGTTATAATCTATCTATTTTCATCACAAAATACATTTATTTGAAGGATAAATGTTGATCTCTGCTATATATTATTACATATTTTTAATGAGCAGTTCTAGAATTTCCAAGTTTTATTTTTAGCTCTAGCAAAAAGTTTCCTATCAATATCCAAATAATCTACCAAGTTTCGTTTCAACTCTCACCTACACAGATAAATTCTTAATTATCTGTAATGATTGTGATTTATCTAAATACATCAAAATTTTTATTGACAAATAATTTAAATCTATTTATTTGATTTAATTGATTATTTTATTCATAAATAATTGGATTTCTTGCCATAGAATAGATAAGAGGAAATTACCTAGAAATTTGTGTTTGTTTTTTTTCCTGATACTTCAGACCATTTTCTCAGCAAGTCACAGGCACCATATATATACAGTTTAATAAGGTTTTCATATAAATATATCTTGATGAAAACATTCCAAAATGAAAAAGTTCATAATTTTAGAACCAAATCTGTGCAGTTTCACAAAATCAAGAAAAAATACACTATTTTTAAAGTCTTGAAATTATCATTGTTGTCATTATCAATGATTCATGAGGAAGAACAGAGTGTTGTCAATGTGTGGAATTTTATGTCTTGATTTAGAAATTTTCAGAAAATATTTCTTAATTTCAATTGACCAAAGTTTTGCAACAAGTAGAGCCATAAAAGTAGAGTACAATGGTGTGGCTATATAAATATTATTATTTTATTACAATTACTTAAAAAATTCAAATTTGAAAATGCTCAATTATTTCTAACTACAGAGCAGATTTTTTAAAGTTCTGATTCTTTTTTTGCTGTTTGATTAAATTTAATTAATAAAATATTTTCTAACTTTATTTCCTAATTTCATTGCTTCATTGTATGACATTTATTTATATATTTTCCCTAATTTATGATTCCAATTATTATTAGTCTTTAATTCAAGCATGGGCTTTAACAGTATATAAAAGGTATTTTGGTAAGAAATGTAAAAGTTTAACACTTTCAACTTTTGACAGTACAGGTTTTGAGCAGACATTTACAGACATAAATAAGCAACTCTTTTTTGTTTGCGTAAGTAAACTATTTTTTAATCCAGAAATATAAATTGTTATATTTTGCAGTAATTTTTTTCACAGTATTTCACAGACTGTTTAGGTTCCTCTGATTTGTGCAAAATGTCAGTAGGTGCTCTAGGTTCTTCATTATTGAAACCATTAAAAACCTCTACTCTGTTTTAACACAGACTCAAAAGACTTATATTTAAATGGAAGTTTAGTAACATATCCAAATTTCATTGTCTTTTTATTCTAGACGTTTGTGAAAGCTACAGTATTTAGTTGAAGTAACAGTTGCATAGTTTGAGATTAATGATATACTGGCAAGTTTTCTGATTTAGAGAATTATTTTATTTTATTTTATTTTTACTATTTATTAGTTTTTTTTTTTTTCCATTTTAATCGCTTTTGGGGTACAAGTGGTTTTTGGTTACACAGGTGAATTGCATAGTGGTGAAGACTGAAATTTTAGTGCATCTGTCAACTGAGTAGTATGCATTCTATTCAACATGCAGTTTTTTTCCTACCCCCCTCTTACTCTCCCGTTTCTGAATCTCCACATTCCATTATATCACTGTGTATGCCTTTGGATACTTACATCTTAGTTCCCACTTACAAGCGAGAACACACGATATATATTTATTTTTTATTTCAGCATTACTTCCCTTAGAATAATGACCTTCAGCTTCATCCAAGTTGCTCCAAGAGACATTATTTCATTCTTTTTATGGTTGAGTAGTGTTTCACAGTGTATATACACCAAATTTTTTTATACATTCATTGGTCAACAGGCACTTAGGTTGGTTCCACATCTTTGCAATTGTGAATTGTGCTGCAATAATCATACATGTGCAGGTATGTTTTTGATATATTGAACAGTGATACCCAGTAGTAGAATTGCTGGATTGAAAGGTAAATCTACTTTTAGTTCTTTAAGAAATCTCTGCACTGTTTTCCATAGAGGTTGTACTAATTTACATTCTGACCTCTAGTGTGTAAGTGTACCATTTTCAGCACAACAATGACAACATCTATTGTTTTCTGACTTTTTAATAATGACTACTATTCCAAGAGTAAATGGTATCTCATTGTAGTTTTAATTTGTATTTCCCTGATGATTAGAGATGTTGAGCATTTTTTATGTTTGTTGGCCATTATTATAGCTTCTTTTGAGAACCGTCTATTTATGTCATTTGTCCACTATTTTGTGGAATTAGTTGTTTTTTCCTTGCTGATTTGTTGGATTTCCATGTAGATTCTGGATATTAGTCCTTTGTCAGATACGTAGCTTGCAAATTTTCTTTATTTTTTTTTTTCCTATTCTGTAGTTCTTGAGTTGATTTTTGTATAAGGTGAGAGATTGGAATCCAGCTTCATTCCTCTATATGTGGCTTGCCAGTTTTGCCATCATCATTTATTAAATAGTATGTCCATTCCCTAATTTGTTTTGGATGCTTTGTCAAAGATCAGTTGGCTCTAAGTATTTGATTTTATTTCTGAGTTCTTTATTCTGTTCCATTGATCTATGTGTCTTCTTTTATAATAGTACCATGCTGTTTGGGTAACTATAGCCTTGTAGTGTAATTTGAAGTTCAGTTTTGTGAAGCCTTCAGATTTGTTCTTTTTGCTTAGGATTGCTTTGACTAGTTGGGCCCTGTTTGGTTCTAAAAATGTTTAACATTTTTTTTTCTCAAAGTTTGTGAAAAATCATGTTGGTATTTCGATACGAATTGCATTGAATCTATAGATTGTTTTGGGCAGTATGGTCATTGATTCTTCCAATCTGTGAGTATGGGATGTATTTCCATTTGTTTTTGTCATCTATGTCTTTTTTTTTTTTTTTTTTTTTTCCCAGTAGTGCTTTGTGGCTTTCCTTGTAGAGATTTTTCACCTCCTTGGTCAAGTAAATTCCTAGGTTTTTTGTTTGTTTGTTTCATTTTGCTTTTTTTTAGCTGTTGTAAAATGTTGTAAATATAAAAGGGATTGAGTTGTTTTTCTTTTGGGGAGGGGGGTTGGGAGGGGGACAGGGTCTCACTTTGTCACCCAGGCTGGAGTACAGTAGTGTGATCTTGTGAACTCCACTCACTGCAACCTCTGCTTCCCGGGTTCCAGGCATTTTCGTGTCTCAACGTCCCGAGTAGTTGGGACCACAGACACACATCACCACACCTGGCTATTTTTTGTATTTTTTTGATAGAGAGGAAGTTTCACCTTGTTGGCCAGGCTGGTCTCGAATCGCTAACCTCAAGTGATACATCTGTCTCACCCTCCCAAAGTGCTGGGATTACAGGCTTGAGCCATGGGGCCTGGCCCTAGGGATTGAGTTCTTGATTTGATTCTCGCTTGATCATTGTTGATGTAGAGCAATGCTATAGATCTGTGTGAATTAATTTTGTAGACTGAAACTGAAACTCTACTGAATTTATTTACCAAATCTAGGAGTCTTTTGGAGGAATCTTTAGGGTTTTCTAGGTATATGATTGTATCATTGGCAAATAGCGATAGTTTGACTTGCTCTTGTCTAATTTGGATGCTCTTTGTTTTCTTCTCGTGTCTGATTGTTCTGGCTTGGAATTCCTGTAGAATTATTTTAAATAATAATAATAATAAATACATAAACATTCTACAGCCTAATATTGAATGTGCTGATCTAGCAGAAGGGATTGCAACCCTTACCAATAATAGAAATCCAATTGTTACTATCCTTCAATAACTTCTAGAATATTTTCTTATAGTAATTATTTAATATTTTTATTTAAATATCAATAATAAACCTTTTCATTCTTATCTATTTACCTAATATCAGGAAACTTATATTTAAACAAATGATCTACTGTTGTGGAATGACTGCATATCATTTATCTTAGATACAACAGTGAAGTACAATTTGCTTTGGAAATTTCATCAACGCTAAGAATGAGTACGGGTTTCATAATACTCTTGTGAGCATTTTTCTAATCCTGAGGAAGAAAAAACATATAGTCCATAGTCTTCATTATTTCTGACATAATATGACTACTGGCCTATTTACTTGTGCAAGAAATTTTATTTGTGTCCCAAAATAAAATTTTCTTTTGAATATAAATGCCTCTGATTCTGATTTATGGGATCTGCACATAGAGTTAGCAAAATAAAATTATGTTTATAAATA
>NW_016808198.1:2926768-2937804 GCF_001698545.2 Rhinopithecus bieti
TCTTGTGATAGTTTGCTAAGAATGATGGTTTCCAGCTGCATCCATGTCCCTACAAAGGACGCAAACTCATCCTTTTTTATGGCTGCATAATATTCCATGGTGTATATGTGCCACATTTTCTTAATCCAGTCTGTCACAGATGGACATTTGGGTTGATTCCAAGTCTTTGCTATTGATTCCAAGTCTTTGCTATTGTTGATTCCAAGTCTTTGCTATTAATATCCAGGGACATTATCATAAATCCATGTCAATTAACATGGGTGCACACCAGAGAGGAGATACATCATTTATGCATATAAGCAGGATGAATCAATTTCACAATTTTACAAGTGTGGATAGAAACTCACTTTTAGGCATTTTCATATTATCTATAGCTCATTTTTTAGTTCTGAATTATCAAAGAAAATAAATTATTACCTCATTATTTAAGAAATAGGTTCCTTTTGGGATGAAGCATTAATTTGTATATATCAAAATCAGTTCCATTACATTAAATTCACCTTTTAAAATGATTGTCACTGGAAAATCACCAGAAATATCCTTTCCCTTCAAAATCACTTGATATAGCACAGTTATACATGCAGACTTCCGCAGATAAAGTTTATAAATAACTCAGGGTGAAGCAAAAGATACCAATAAACCAAAAATTTAGTCATTCTAAACTCTCTTATCTTCTCTAGATGTGAATTTTTATGTGTTTGTGATTCATTTTTTTCTAAACATCAATATTATTTCAAATGATTTCAAATCATGTAAATTTTGTCACAAGACAAGTCTAATATTTGCTTCAGGAATTTCCATTTTATGTGTACAAACTTAAATTTTGAATATAATTTTATATACTAAATTCATGTATAATAAATTATAAATGAATTACTAACATGTCCTTACTCTACCTCCTTGCAATTATATCTGTTCTTCACATTTACAAATTGAATTTTCCCACACGAAAGAAAGGTACAATTTTTCTATATTTTGTTGCATGCTTCTCTTATAAGCCTAATCAGATTTTTTGAACTAATGGAATTAATCTATTCCTTGTGGAAGAATATTTGCCCAGCTAAAATCTAGTTGAATACTATCTTAGTTTAACTTAGAAGAAGGGAAATTGAATTGAAATGCTTAATTGCTTATTTCATTCTTTAAAATGAAGAAACAGATAGATGACCTAAAGTAGATGTTAAATTATATTTAATTTGGTAAGATTTCAAAAGAAAATGTTTTAGTGGTTGCTTCAAGAATTTTTTTAAAAAATGGCTAAAGATCAAATTTTAAATTTGTGAACGTCACCTGAGAAAGGTTTGCTGACTAAACAAGATTTATTCTCACTAACTACTTGTGAGACATATGGTTGGCATCTATTATTTCTTGCTTTTTCTTTCACTCATACATGTCCGTTGCACTGCAACAGGAGAAAAAGTGAAACAGTAAAATTTTAGAAGACAGTCATTTTATTGTTTACAACTAAAGAAAAATATATGTATATCCAATCATGACACATATATATTAATGTCTTCAAGAACACTGTTAACATTATCATTTGCAAATTAGTGCAGGACCCTTTTGTTAGATGTATTTATGTTGGTTCTAGTTTTCTTCTAGTAGTTAGCATAGAATCACCAAATAACTCACTATTTAGAGAAAGTGGATGTTAAAGAAGAGATGTTTTAGGGATTCCAGAGATTCTAGGGGAGATATTTCTAGAGAGTCTGCTTTAGCAAATCACACTGGAGGACATACTTTAAAGTGTGTTAAAAGAGTAATGTCACAAAGATTACTTTTTATTGTGAGAGTCTTTTATTCTTTTTTCTGTGATCATAATGCTAAGTTGTAGGCACCAAACTGGTTCACTCATAATAATTCAAAGGCTGAATTTCATGGTAAAGTAGACTAATAGTAAGTCAGGATAGAAAGGCATCTATACTTTACAATCTTTTCTCTAGAAAATGGTTTTTAATTAAGAACAAAAGCAATTCACATTTAATCTTGAAAATCAGCAATGGGCTTAAATTTGGATAAATATAAATGATCAGTCATTTGGAGAAGTATAAATAATCATTCTGAAAGAAATATTGGGATCATTTTTAGAAAGTATCTAAATATCTATTGTATTTACTGTCAGTGCTCTGCTCTAGCAGTGTCTCTCAGCTACTTTCATCATTTTAGTCACACTTGACTCCGTGTTTTCACTCCCAACAACCAGAATCTGTTTCTCTTTGTTGAAGGTTGGCCTGAGTCTGATAGAACACCCTTTGGACTTTTGTAGAGAGATAACATTTCCCGGGAATTTGTGATCACCCTTCTTTCTCCCTCCACAGGCCTTAAAAAATGACTAACCAATTGAAGTGGTACAAACACTCCCCTTGATTCTGGCTGTGAGCTACTAAGTTTCCTCTCTGGGATTGGGGCAACTTTATCTTCTGAAAGACACTGCTTGATATTGTCCTTTATTTGTATTACCTCTATTCCCGTCCTAGTTTCCCAGCGTTTTGTTGTTTTCCAGGAACACTTCCTAAGAAGTTACCTTCAGATTAAACTTCTTGTCAAAATCTGCTCCTGGGCAAACTGATTTATGTGTCCAGATATGTAGATAATGATGATTATAAATAGATATGTGAATAGGTAGATACACAGATGGAGGTAATTAGTTTCCTAAAGCTGCCATAGAAAGAACTCCAGAATAGGTAGCTTTAAAATAACAAAAATTTATTCTGTTTCAGTTCTAGAAGTTAGAAGTCTGAAATCAAGATGTCAGTAGGGTCATGCTTCCTCCGAGACTCCGGGTAGAATTTGTTCTTCTGCTTTCTAGCTTCTGTTGGTGGCCATCAATCTTTGGTATTCCTTGGCTTGCAGATGTGTTACTTCAGTCTCTGCATCTGTTGTCACACGGTGCTCTCTCTATGTATCTCTCTTTTTATAAGAATAATGACTGATGTCCTTATTGGATTAAGGTCCCCCTGACTCCAATAGGACCTCATCCTAACTATTTACATTTGCAATAATTCTATTTCCAAATACTATCACATTTTGAAGTGTTAAGAGTTAGGACTTCAACATAACTTTTTGGCAACACAATTCAACCCATAACAGATGACAGATGATAGATAGATAGAAGATAGATAGATAGATGGATAGATAGATAGATAGATAGATAGATAGATAGATAGACAGACAGACAGATAGATCACAGACAGAAATATAAGGATGTCATTTTAAACAGTTTTCTGACTCATTATTTCTTATTATCATATCATAAATATGTTTCATGCATTCAAAGAATAAGCTATGTGCTGAGTAACGAGTGTATGTGAACCATGTTGTGGTGGGGAGTTTATGTGCAACCCCATGCTCCTTTACTTACTTTGTCCCCCTCCTTACAACTAAAACTATACTTAGTAACTCACTAGAACTACCCTATTACCCTAAGAAATATTTGCATTTATGGAAAGATTTCAGGTACTTACCTATTTTAAATACAAATAAAATAAAATAGTACACATAAAAGGAAAAGCTCTATACCAGAGTAAAGCCTAGTCCTAATTGATTTGTTATAAAACTTTAAAAGAAAAGACTTAAAAGTCAACATTGTAATTTAAAAGAAGACCCATTATTAATCTGTTCAGTGATTTTTTTTTTCCTATCAGTTTTGGAACAGTGTATGCATCCAGGAATGTATTAATCTCTTCTAAGTTTTCTAGTTTGTGTGCATAGACTTGTATTTGTAGATGTGTTTGTAATAGTTTCTGATGGTTATTTTAACGTTTGTGAGATCAACTGTATTATCCCCTTCATTTATACTTGTATTTCTTTGGACATTCTCTCTTTTCTTCATTATTATTCTAGCTAGTGGCCTGTTTTGCTTGTTAATTTTCACACACACACACCCACACCCACACAAACAATTCCTGGATTCATTGATCTTTTGAATGGATTTTTGTGTCTCAATTCTTTCAGTTCAGCTCTGATTTTGGTTAATTTTTGTATTCTGCTAGTTTTGAGGTTGATTTGTTCTTGCTTCTCTAATTCCTTCTGTTGTGATGTTAGGTTGTTAATTTGACATCTTTCTAGCTTTTTAATGTGGGCATTTAGTGTTATGAGTTTCCCCCTTAACACTGCATTAGCTGCCTCTGAGAGCTTCTGGTGTGCTGTATCTTTGTTCTCATTAGGTTCAAAGAAATTCTTGACTTCTGCTTTAATTATATTATTTACCAAAAAGTCAATCATGAGTATGTTTAATTTCCATGTAATCGCATGGTTTTGAGCAATTTTCTTAGTCTTGACTTCTATTTTATTGATCTGTGGTCCAAGAGTGTGTCTGATATGATCTTGTTTTTATTTTTATTTTTTGCATTTGCTAAAGATTGTTTTATATCCAATTATGTAGTCAGTTTTACAGTGTGTGGCATGAGGTAATGAGAAGAATGTATATTATGTTGTTTTTCTCTTTATTTCATTTTTTTAAGAGACAGACTCTTGCTCTGTGTCCCAGGTTGGAGTGCAATGGTGTGATATGGGTCACTGAAGGCTCAAGCTCCTGGACCCAAGCAATCTTCCTGCTTTGGCCTTCCAGGTAGCTGCTACAACCAGTGCATGCCACTATACCCAGCTAATTTTATTTTTTATTTTTGTAGAGACAGGGTCTCACTATGTTGTCTAGCTGGTCTTGAGCTCCTGACCTCAAGCAATCCTCTCACCTTGGCCTCCCAAAGAGCTTGAATTGCAGCAGAGTACTTTTGGGTCTTGCTATTTTATCCAGCTTGCTATTCTGTGCTGTTTTACTGGGGGCTTCATTCCATTTACATTCAAGGTCCATATTTATGTGTATGGATTTGATACTGTCATTGTGTTGTTAGCTGGTTATTATGCTGACTTGTGTGTGTGGTTACTTTAGAGTGTGACTAATCTCTGTATTTGAGTGTGCTTTTGTATTAGCTGATAATGGTTCTTCTTTCTATGTTTAGTACTCCTTTAAAGATCTCTTGTAAAGAAGACCTGGTGGTAACGAACTCCCCCAACATTTGCTTATTTGAAAACAATCTTATTTCTCCTTTGCTTCGGAACCTTAGTTTGGCTTGATATAAAATTCTTGGAAAATCGTTTTCTTTAAAACATTGAATATAGGTCCCCAGTATCTTCTGGCTTGTAGGATTTCAGCTGAGAGGTCCAATATCTCTTAAAGAAAATGAAAAAATAGAATAATAAAGATTAATAAATTAATCAGCTAGAAAGTAGAACATTTAAAAATGAATAAACAAATCCTGCAAGTGACTTTGGAAAAAACTGCTGGTTGTTCCCAAACAACTAGCTAGTTGTTGTTTACTCTCTATGAAGCAACTACACTGTCTGGGGTACATACCCTGGTTCTTTCTCATGGCTGAGAAAGAATTCAGGACAGGAACACATGTGGGTGGGTTAAGGAGTGGAAAGTTTAATAGACAGAAGAATGGAGAGAAGAGAGCAGCTCCTTGCAAGAGAGAGAAACCTCTGAAAAAGTGGGAGGCAGTGAATCTCAGCGTTTTATAGGCAGGCTAGACGAGGCAGTACCTGATTTACATAGGACTCACAGATTGGTTTGATCAGGCATGAAGTCTACGTAGTGCTTGAGGAAGGCTGCTTGTCCCACCCTAATCTTATTATGTAAATGGACTTTTCAGTTGATTAGTGTCATCTTGTCTGCTTCTTACTGTACACTTGGCTGACAAAGAGAAGATGGAGCCGCCATCTTGAAAATGTCTAGTCCTTAGTCCCTGCCAGCATTCACACGTGCAAGCTTCCAGTTTGCAGGCTGCTGTTTGCTAGAAAATGATTTGGGGCTACTTTTCATTAAAAAGAAAAGCCCTCAAGGACTCCCATGACTTTGCTATCTGCTTAAGTAATTCCTTTTAACCCCTATATCATCTGGTTGTTTACACTCTCCATTCTTCTTTAATAATAGAGTAATTATTTTTAGCTGGGTACATTACTTTGCCACTTCAACAGGGATTGTATGTCCTGACCTCTCTAACAGCTGCAGTTGGACGGTAAGATAAGGCAGGGTATGTATAACTTTCAGGAAATGGCTTTAATCAGAAGGTTCAAAACTTCACCTTGCTGTTGGAAAAGTGGATATTATGTTTAGGGTTTAAGGATTCCTTTTGCCTCAAATGTAGAGAATGATGGTGTCATTACATAAAGGGAGTTAGCCCTTTTTGATGATACAGTCTCCATTGCCGGTAGTGGAGTGCTCACCACCAAAAGTCTATGTTGAAAAGAAAGTAACTGCTGTCTCCCTCAGCCACTGTAACTTTAAGTGTTTTATGTCTGAAACTAAAAAATCAAAATGTTTAAAGAAATTTAAAAAGACGAGTAGACCAAATTATAAGATAGAGATGAAAATGACATATTATTAACATACATAAAATAAAATATTTTCAGATAAAAGTTGTTTACTAATTCACTGGAATATTTTGCAAAATCTACAATTTCCTACAAAAGTTCAAAATTAATTTAAAATGTAAATCCAAATTAAGCAGTAATGATGATGATGATAGTGGTTACACTAACTACTAATTCTAATAATAAGACAGTCACATGTTGCTTAACAACAAGGATACATTCTGAGAAATGCATCTTTAGGAAATTTTGTTGTATAAACATCATAGAGCATACTTAAATAATCTAGATGGTATATCCTACTACATACATAGGCTATATGGTCGAACCTATTACTTCTAGGCTAAAAAGCTGTTTGACATGTTACTACACTGAATATTGTAAGCAACTGTAACACAATGCTATTTGTATACCTAAACATATTTAAACATAGAAAAGATACAATAAAAATATGGTATTTTAATCTTATGTGACCGCTGTCATATATGGGTACTGTCATTGCAGAAATGTCATTAAGTGGCAAATGACCATATATATATATATCATAATAAAATAGTTTTTAGCCTTAAAAATTTACAAAATCCTGGCATTTGTGACAATAAGTGAAATAAGCCAGACACAGAAAGACAAATACTGCATGATTTCATTTACATGTGGAAACCAAAATAGTCAAATTCACACACGCAGAGTAGAATGGTGGTTGCCAGAGTCTTTATAGGAGGGAGAAATGGGAAGATGTTGGCCAAGGGCTGCAAAGTTTCAATTATGCATGATGCATAATTTCTGGGGATCTAATGCACAGCAATGTGACTATAGTTAACAACATCATCATATACTTGAAATTTGCTAAGAGTATACATCTCAAATGTTCTCACTAAAAAACAAACAAAAAAAAAAAGAAAAGAAAGGAAAAAATAATAAAGATGTGAGATGATAGATATTTTAAAGAGCTCAATTGTGGTAATTATTTCACAGTGTATATCAAAATATCGAGTTGTATACCTTAAATATATACTTTTTGCTGGTCAATTCTACTTCAATAAAGCCAGGTAGAAAAGAAAACCCAGCATAAATATTTAAAAAATGATGTCACAAATATAGTTGAAGTTACTAAGAGACAAGTGTATAGAAACTGATAAAACAGTATTTTATTATAGAAAGTTACAGAAAAATCCAGGTGAAACAATAGACTGCTGCAAAGTTGTAGAAGTAGGGGCTGTGCATAAAGATTTGTTGTGGGTCATTTAGGAAATACCCCTTTTAAAATGCCTGTGTCACCTTTGTAGATCAACTTCTTTCAAAAAATATTTTTTGTTTACTGTATTAGTCTGTTCTCACACTGCTATTTTTTTTTTTTTTTTTTTTTTTTTTACCTGAGACTGGGTCATTTATGAAGAAAAGAGGTTTAACTGACTCACAGTTCTGCAGGCTTAACAGGAAGCATGACTACGAGGCCTCAGGAAACTTATGATTATGGAGGAAGGTGAAAGGGAAGCAAGCACGTCTTACCATGGCATAGATGAGATTTGGGTGGGAACACAGAGCCAAACTATATCATTTACCTTTACTATCAACATTATTTTTAAGAAATTATCTGCTAAGCATTTTGGTAAGCACTTGCCCTAGGCTGTCACAGTTAATTTTTCTAAGAACCTGACATAGCCAATTGCTAACATTTTGGCTATTTCACAGATAGAGAAACAGGTTTACGGGGCTTAAAATGCCTTATGGAAGGATAAACACCTAGAAATTTGGTAGAACAAGTATTCTACATAAGAGCTCTTATTACGGTCCCTTAACTAGTAATTCAAAAGATATATTATGAAAGTTATAGTCAAACTGTTCACACATTTCAGCATGGGGAAAATAACTTCATCTACATAATTGCTGGCAAGATACTTACAACTCCACACTGGATCATCAATCAATATATATTATGGTGTTGTAATGCTGTATATAGAATTGCTGATCTAAACTAATGACAAATTTTCTTTTTGGATTCTTTAGGAAATACTTTAGAAAATATTCTTAATTATTCACAAATGTTATTACTGTTAAAGGTACATGGATATATTTGGCTACAAATAGTATCCACTAAAAAATATGTATCTGGACTTTGAGTGATAGTGGTGATGATCTCTCAGGTGTACACTTATCCATATACTTATCCAGGTATATACATTGAATATGCCCAGCTTTCTGTTTGTCACTCGTACCTCAACAAAATAGTTTTATAATGTCTGGAAAATGAAAACAGTTATATATATGTGTATATATATGTGTGTATATATATGTGTGTGCATATATGTATGTATATATGTGTGTATATATGTGTGTGTATATATGTATATGTGTGTATATATGCGTATATGTATATATGTGTGTGAATACACACACACACACATACATATATATATATAATTCCAGCAGAAATGTTAGTTTATTCTAACTAGTGAAGTGGAGATAGGCACTCAATTAATATAAGGGACAAATTTGTAACTGTCAAGTTAGAATTGACTAATATTGTGCTGGTTAATTTTATGTGTCAACTTGACAGGGTTAAGGGATGCCCAGATAGCTGCTAAATCATTATTTCTGCATGTGTCTTTGATAATGTTTCTGAAAGAGATCAGCACTTAAATCAGGAGATTATGAAAAAAGATACACTCCCACTAATGAGAGTGTGCATTGTCTAATTCACTGAGGACCCAGACATAACAAAAAGGCAGATGAAGGGCACATTTGCCCTTTTCTTGAGCTGGCACATTCATCTTCACCTGCCCTTGAACACTGGAGTTCCTGGTTCTTAGACCTTCAGCCTGGGACTAAGAGTTACACCATTGTCTCCCCTGGTTCTCAGGCCTTAAGACTCAGACACAGTTACAACACCAGCTTTCTTGATTCTCCAGCTTGCAGAAAGCATATCGTAGGACTTTACAGCATCCATAATTGAATAAGCCAATTCCAATAATAAATTCCCTTTTATATATCTGTATACATTCTATTGATCCTGGTTCTTTGGCAAACTTTCATAGAAAAATGTATATTCCTCTATTATTGAGCAATCAGGCAGCACTTTCCTCTAAAGATTCAGAGGAGTGTTTGAGCAACATCTGCTTTTACTACTCACTAGAAAGGCTTTGCCTCCCAATGAGGTACAAAATCAGTTTCAAAGCAGATGAAGGAGCCCTAATTCCAGTGAGGGTGTCTTCCTGGCTTAGACGTACGGTGGCTTCTTTTTGTTCCCCATTTTCTATCCATTTCCTCTCAGTGCTCTGTTTCTCCATATTTATTTTGGAGTAGTTTCTTGACAGCCTAATACACCACAGTTTAATATTTTTCTCTTTATGTTTTATCTATAAGCACCTTCTTCCAAGAAATAGAAATTGGTATCTAGGTGTTCATTTCAACCCCTAGGAATTTTAATTGAGCTGTCATTTTCCAACATATTTCTGAATTGTCTTTTTATCTTACATTGCATGTGAACAGCCTGTATGCAATACAGTATTCTCTAGCTACAAGTTATTGTTTTCTTGGAATTTACAGATTTTTGAATTCAAAGTCATTATGATACAATCTATTGTTTTTCAGCAAATATTTATACTGCTATTGTTTTGCTTTGTGGAAGGATGTAATTCCTATCCCTGTCAATGTTGGATACACAGCTTGCTTTGACTAAGGGAATGTCATGGAGGTGACATATCTCATGTTCAAACAGAGAATTTACATATGCTTGGGGGTTGCCATGAAGTCTTTTTTTTCTTTCTCTCTTTTTTTTTTTTTTTTTTTTTTGTTTTGAGACAGAGTTTCGTTCTGATGCCTAGGCTGGTGTACAGTGGCACAATCTCGAGTCACTGCAAGCTCTGCCTTCGGAGTTCAGGCCATTCTCCTACGTCAGCCTCCCGAGTAGCTGGGACTACAGGCGCCCGCCACCACGCCCGGCTAACTTTTTGTGTTTTTAGTAGAGACGTGGTTTCACCGTGTTAGCCAGGATGGTCTGGATCTCCTGACTCGTGATCTGCCCGCCTCGGCCTCCAAAAGTGCTCAGATTACAGGCGTGAACCACCGTGCCTGGCCGCCTTGAACTCTTATAGGCCTGTGATTCACCATGAGAACAGCCCATGTCCCACATGGTCTGCCAAAAACACTGCCACTGACCTACAGATCATGAGCAAGAAGTAAAGGTTTGTTGTTGAAAGACACTGACATTTTAAAGTTGCTTTTAATATAGTATCATTATTGTAAAATAGAAACAGCATGTCTCAGAGTGTAAGAGAGCCAGATATTTGGAATTTTATTCATAACCACTCCTGTTACCACTATGTGAACATCAGGTGAGTTACTGAAAAGCTCTTCGAATAGGAAAATTTTCGGTAAGGAGCAACTCATAAATGTAATGCCATAATTTACATTTTTGCACGATGCTACTTAGACACAGGTTTTGGGGGTCAAGAAATGCATGCAGGTGTACAGTATGAGGGTTAGGGTTTCCCCTCTCAAATGTTATCTTTACTTTCTGGTACTGTAACATTTGGCTAGGTCTTCTATAAACGTATGTAATTCTTTATTTAAATGTATTTATCTCTTCAGACACTGTCCTTTCTAAAATTGCTAATTTTGGTTTAATTATTCAGAAGCACTTTATTTACCAATTCCCCCCCCCC
>NW_016808198.1:2938815-2959247 GCF_001698545.2 Rhinopithecus bieti
TATGTCTTTCCAGTGTATTTTCAATGTATCTCTCAATACTCTGGAAAACAAATATTTTAGGTTTTAACATTTCGAATGAAAAGTACTTGTTTAAAAAAAGCATGCAGATAATTAATTTGGGGTTATAAAATCAAAATAATAATTTTCACATCTCACAAAGTCATTTTCTAAATTAAAACTTTCTATGGAATTTTCCAGAAGTGATTTCTAGTCCAAAATTTCAATTTAAAATTGTTTAAAAAAATAATTTTTCAATAATTAAGCCGATAATTAAGGTAATTGATATAAAATAAGCAGAACATTTTAAATGCCAGCATTTGCAAACAGTTTTTATCAAAATCAACAAAATAAACACACAATATTAATTTGATATAAATAGTATTCCACATCAAGAGGTAAATAAGTTTTGAGTCATATGCCAGAAAGCATAGAATACATTTTCTAGCATCAATCATAATAAAGAATATATTCTCAATTCATACTTACGTTTCTCAATGTCTTGTTGTTACATTACTTAATCAGTAAAGTATCATACCTTCGAACTTGATATAGTTGTTTTATCTGGGTCTTTCAGAAAATCAGTCAAGTTATAGTTTAAAAGGACAGTGAATAGTTTAAGTATTTTTGCAATTACTCCCATCATGTCACAGTAAAGAGAAAATATTTATGATATTAGCATGTGTTGTAATGCTCTAAGATTAGGGAAAATATAAATGATGTCTCTGGAAGTTCATATTTTCATAACTAATATAAAATTATTAGTCAACTAATATTTTTATTATTTAATATACTTACCTTCCAGTGTTGAACAGTCTCAGTTCAAAGAGAATGAGTAAAAGCATATTTTTCATAATCAAACTTCTTTCTATTGTTTCAGTAACACGTCTGAGGAAAGCACCTAATTGATGAAAAAGCCAGATAGTGATACTGTGAGAGTTGAAGAAACCAAGAATCTTGGATTATGTTAACATGAACGGTTATGTTGATTAACCTTCATACATTTCCCCAATTGTCTACGTGTATAAATGACAATAAAACAAAAGGACTGCCCTATTTGAAATATTGGGAAGTAAAATGATCAATCTGGAGAATACAGATCTTTGAAATAAGTTATAATCTAAATTCCCAATTGCTCTAATAAAAGGGAAATGAAATAGCAAGGTCTGTATGTTACATAATTGTGAAGTTTCATCTTTATAATAGATGAATTGTAAATGTACTAGATCAAATGTTAAATTTGTGCTAGATAAATTGATTGTGCTCTATCAAATTGTAAAGTTGATCATTTATCCGATCCATAATTTATTCACGAAGGGCTGAAGTTGCTGTGCCTGGCAGAAATGAGTGTCAAATAAAAGTCCACCATGATTTCTTCATAAAATCTACAGTGAGTACAGGAAGATTATCAGTCAACAAAAACAACTACAATTAAGCCTTGAGGTATAAGCTATGCAGGTCCGCTTAATACTCCTGTTTTCTTCTGCCTCTTTCACCCCTGTAGCAATAAGACCAACCACTCCTCTTCCTCATCCACCTTAGCCTAGTGAACAGTAAGTCTATTATGATGGAAACCTTTATGATGATCCACTTCCACTTAATAAACAATAAATATATTTTTTCTTCCTTTGATATTCTTAGTAGCATTTTCTATTCTTTAGCTTACTTTCTTGTAAGAATACAGTGTATAATACATGAAACATATGAAACGTGTTAATTGGTTGTCCATGTTACTGATAAAGCTTCCAGTGAACAGTAGATTATTAGTAGTTAAGTTTTTGAGAAGTCAAAAGTCATATATAGATTTTTTGTTGTGGAAGGTGTCAGTTTCCCTAACCCCCACATTATTCAGGAGTCAACTGTATATTGTAAAATTAAAATGAATAAGTCAGAGAATAAATGTATTAACATGTAATGAAAGTTTAGGATAGACAGCCATATTTATTTCTAGGAAAGTCAGTTATAAATGGAATTTTAGTAATACACCTATACATTCTGTCTTCCTTCAAAGATTAAGATGGTAGGATTTACAACTTAATAATGTGATTCTGGAGACGGATTGAAAGCTCTACAGAGCATGCATAGATCTCTTTTGAAGTGATTAATATAAAGAGGTACCCTTTTTTGAAACATGGGAAAAATCATAATTAATAACTGTCCTAGTGCTTCCTTGCCTTTTAAAAAAACATAAGAAGAAATTATAGGAAAAGGAATGCAAGATAAAAGGATGTGATGATAATTTATTCTTTTCACAGAAAAGAATAAAGCAAACAAATTCAACTGAGATTCTAAACCAATTTCTTAACAAATGCATATTGTAGCTTTTGCAGCTACTATTAGAGAATCAAGGTTGATTCAAGTAAGAACTGATGCAGTGGATCCACAAATTTAAGGTCTTCATTCTGTGAAGGGAAAGTTAAGAGTCAATATACAAAAGCATTCAGCTTGTACCTCTGGTCTTTTTTTTTTTTTTGACTTATAAAGACAAGAACTCCAATCTGCTTCTAGGCATGCACAGCTGTTCACCTCTGTGAAGTCCAAAGCATTTCTATTAACAACGCTCCTCTTCAACTTCATTTTATTTTCAAAGCAGAAGTTTATTGAATGCTTGTATTACTCCATTCATGCATTGCTATAAAGACATGCCTGGGCCTGGGTAATTTATAAAGAAAACAGGTTTAATTGGCTCATGATTCTGCAGGCTGTACAGGAAGCATGGTGGTATCTGTTTGGCTTCTGGGGAAACCTCAGGAAACTTAACAATGACAAGAGAAGCAAAGGGGGAGTGAGCACTTCACATAGCCCAAACAGGAGGAAGAGAGAGAGGGCAGAGGTATCACACACTTTCAAGCAACCAGCTCTCATGAGAACTCACTATCCTTATAATAGCACTAAGCGGGGATGGCGTTAAAACATGAGAAATCGCCCCCATTATCCAGTCACCTCCCACCAGTCCCTACCTCCAGCACTGGGGATTACAATTCAATATGAAAACAAACCATGTCAAAGCTCTAGAATTGTTGGGATTTTGTGAACTGAATTAATCAAAATCAGTATTACTAGGCTTATAAATTGCTTTACATTATTTATAACGATAATATTTCTGGTAATTAATTAAACAATATTCTTATTTCATAGAATGAGGTAAAGAAGGAGCATGCCACACAAAGAGGAGGCTTTGCTCTTATCCAGAAGACCATATGAGCCTTAGTATTTAGGCTAGACAATGTGATTCATGCAGATATATCAACATAGGGATATAGCAAGTTTTGTGGGGAGAACTGAAAACTCAACCCTTTCTGTAACCATATGGCAGAATTGTCATGGAATAAAGATTTGTTTCACTTACACAAAAACAAATCATTAAAATTAGGACTGAAATTTTGGGCCAGGTGCAGTGGCTCATGCCTATAATCTCAGCACATTGGGAGGCTGAGACAGGTGCAACACTTGAGGCCAGGAGTTCGGCACCAGCCTGGTCAATGTGGAGAAACCTTGTCTCTACTAAAAATGCAAAAAGAAAAAAAAATTAGCCAAGTGTGGTGGCACATGCCTATAATCCCAGCTACTCAGGAGGCTGAGGCATGAAAATTGTTTGAACCTGGAGGTGGAGGTTGTAGTGAGCTGAAATAATGCCACTGCACTCCAGCTTGGGTGACACAGTGAGACTGTCTTAAAAAAAAATACCCTGACAACTTCAATTGAATTAAAAATATGATTTTCTGTCTTAATATCTGTATGCAAATGATAGATATAGTTGCAAAGATTATCACCATATATATCTATCTATTTGCATACATAGAGAGAAATGGCTAGATATAGATGTATTTATCTTACAGGTACTAGGCAAGAGCCCAAGTGAGTAAAATTCCTTTAACTTGAAAATTAAAACTCAACATCATAACTACTAACAGTGGCAATATTAATTTTAAAAGAATTTGCTTAATATATCATCAAATACTTAAAATTATTTTTCTCTCTCTGAAGGAAGGAAAACTGGTGCTGTGACTGCTACAGGTTAATATTTGCTTTTTATATTTATTTGATCTTAAATATTCATGCTTCACAATAAACCCACCAACAGGTTTTGAATTTCTTATCTTATTTAAAGACCATTTGGAAGATTCTTCTACTTTCAATTTATTAAGGCTCAAAATTGTTTTCTTCCCTCCACAACAAAATTTATTACTACCTGAAATTTGAGAAAGCTGCTTGTTGGAAGCCAGCTGATTTCATGGGAATGTAATGTAACAACCTCACCACACTTTATAAGAAGCTGATGAGACAAGAAACTAATTGTTCCAGGTTTGAATATTTTCATGACATAGCTCTTCACATCATTTAGCATAAGATACATCTTCCTTGGTCCGCTTGATCATGAATGAGTTGTCAGAATTAAATATAATTGCTTTAACAAATTATTTTATTTTTACCATAACTATAGTTCAGAATTCAAAACCAAAACCAAAATTTATTAAAGAGCTAGAATATAAATCATCCACAAAAGGTGGAAATGAGTTCAAATGAAGTAATTTGAACGTAAAGCAAAAATGACTTCAACAAACCCTGACAGGCCCTGAGCATACAAAGCATTACTGTAAGGTTAAAAAGTTGATATTATTCATGTCTAATTAGCACCTAAAATTTAACTTTAGCTGTCATAAACATTACATTAAATTAGATATAATTATAGACTCATTACTACAACCAGGAAGAAACTAGAGCAAATTATTCATCCTTGCATTTAACTATCTTTGGGTGACTAGTCCTGTGCCCAAGTGGATAAATTAAATCAGAACCAATTTTAGGGCAGTAAAAGGTTACTGAGATTGTACATGCAGAAGAATGCCCTATGTGAGTATAACTACTTTTGGTAGTTAATAAGAAAAAATATGTTCTCTATGTTGGCTTAAAATGTCCTTTAATCTAAAACACATATACCTTGTATTATTTACATAGGCCTCACTAAGCCTAATTTTTGTGAGTGAGGACACATCCACTCATGCTGACTGAAAAACTAGTCAATATACATTCTTCTTTGAGCATCATTCTATATTTGAATCTGAACTCCCTGGCCCACATAGCTTCTGAGATAATATAACACATCATTAAAATTGGGTTGGGTTTTACCAAAGTTTCATTCCAGGACTTCTCTTGTGATTTCCCAATTTTGTTAATTCTTTTCTCTTTGTCCTACTTCATCTTGTCTCATGCAATTTTCTCTGAGAAATTGCCTTCTCATTTCAGTAGTCTTATTATTCTATCAAATGATCATGAAACTATGTGCCATCACATTCTAAAATTTAATTATAAATATAGTATTTAGTGTTTTATTATCCTGCACACATTGTGAAATATTATATATGCTTGTTTCACTTGTGAAAAGGAATATTTATGCACTACTTCAACTCTGTAACTCCAAATTGGATTTGAGTCCTCTCTCCAAAATTTTAAAAATAACCCATTACCTCTCACATTCCATATGACACAGATTAGTTTCTTAGCAAAGCAAAAGATTTCACGATAGGAATAGAAAACACTGGGAGAATACAGAAGGGTCAAGGAGTTAGAACAAAGTAGATAATAATGGCTAACACTAATTTTGTGTTTACTAAGTACTAAGTAAACAAATTAGGCATTTCATTGGTATTATTGCATTTTTCTTCATAATAAACTAATAGGTCATCACTAATTATATACCCATTTACACATAAGTAATGGAGAATAAACAGTGTTACAAAGATTGCACATCTAGGTATTATTAAAGTTGATAATTTAATAATGTCTCAAAAGCCCATACTAACGCATTAATATATCATATTCTAAACATTTTGTGGCATCTGCTCAGGTATGTTTCTGCCTGAAATAATGGAAATAAAAATAGTTAATACTTACTGATTTTTTTTTTTAATATGCATTGGAATCTCTACTAAGAACTTATGTCCACTACATCAGGTCCAATACACTATAAGCTGTTTTAAAGAAGTAAATATATATAATTTCACTGTTCTTTCGGTGGCCAGGCTGTATGGGCAAGGTTAAAAGGCAGATAAGTGTCACCAAGGAAAAACTCAGCATGATTCAAGGTCACTGAAACCAGACAACATGCACACCAGCCTCCGGTGGTAGACAATTTACTTACAGCAAGATGAGAGAGAAAGTATATGCGGGATCTGGTCCCTGGTGATCTGTGGGCGCCCTCCTGGCCAGCAGGTTCATTCAGCTACATTTACGGCCCCTATACCTGCTCTCTCCACTTTATACTGCAGTGGATGGACCCATCCTTTGTGGGGCCTGAAATATAGAAACGTGGAGGCATGCCTGAGAGCCACTGATGCAGGTACCTAAGCAGAACAAAGGCACGTACTTCAAGCCCAGATCATGAAAAGATGTTCCCTCACAAACAGATGTACCCATCCAGGCCCCAGGCCACTCTTAAGCAGCAGATCAGAGCACAAGAATGTCCACATGCTACTTTGTTCAAGATAAACAATAAAATATTATATTATTATATTACTTTACCTTATCTAACCTTTCCTTACCTTACATTGTATGATATCACATCATATTAGGTACTTACTTTTTTGGGAAATTCAGAGTTTTTTTCTGACAGATTCTTTACTTTATGGGAAAAATATGTATAAGCTGAGTATAACCTTTTAGAACTTCTACATTTTCATTTCATAGTTGTCATGATCTGTGGAACTTCAAAGAAAGATGGAATCAAGATACAGGACAACATTGTTTTTTAACATCGATTATTGTATGTCGTTAGTCTTTTTGAAATATACAAGAATGAACTGGATTTTCCACATCCAGCATAGTAGAGTAAAGAACTCTGAAAATGTGATCCTCCAGGAAAGAAAGAAAGAAGAGAAAGAAAGAAAGAAGAAAGAAGAGAGAGAGAGAGAGAGAGAAGAGAGAGAGGAGAGAGGAGAGAAGAGAGAGAGGGAGGGAGGGAGGGAGGGAGGGAGGAGGGAGGGGAGGGCGGGGGGAAGGGAAGGGAAGGAGGCATTGGCAAAGCTGTTCAATTCAACCTTTTCAAAACTTTGGAAGTTAACTCTGCTTGTACCAATCCAAGGCATGTTGTTTCAAGAATAACTTGCTGCATCTCAGTGTTCTCCACTAAATTTACCTACTTGAGGAAAACCCCTAAGGGTTATTTGCTTTTGTGTCTCCATCGTCTTGCACAGTTTCTACTATATAGCTTGTGTTCAGTCAATATTTCTGGAATGACGAAGGCTCATCCAAGCCTCTTACAGAGAGACTTCCCAAGCCCTGCAAGTCAGTGATGACTGTCTTCAGCATCTGCAGCACCCAGCAAACCCTTATAAAACATCTACAGAAAGAAGACTTCTCCATGGGGCTGTGCTTGCAGCCCCCTTCCTGTGGTGTTTTCACTTTGTCCCATAACTGATCCACCTCTCTACTCCCCATTGCCACAAGCAATCTACCTAAAAAATAAATCTGACCAGGCAATAAATATCTTGGTTAGTAAGTGTCTTAGCCAAAACTGTTATAACAAAACATCATAGACTGGGTGGTTGCAATAACAGAAATGTATTTCTCACAGTTCTGGAGGCTGAGAAGTCCAAGATCAATGCTGGTAGATCTGATGTCTGGTGAGGGTCAGCTCCCTGGTTTGCAAATAGTCATCTTTTCATCATTTCCTTACGTGGCAGAGAGCAGAGATCATCTTTCTTTGTGTCTTCTTTTAAAGACATAATCCCATTCATAAGGGCTCCAGCCTTATTACCTAATCACTTCCCAAAGGTACCACCTCTTAAAACCGTCAAATGAGATATTAGGATTTCAACATATGAATTTGGAGGAAACACAAGCATTCAATCCACAATGGTAACTTTTTATTTTTGTAATTTTTTTATTATTAATATCCAAAGATGGCATGACTATTCTTTACAACACTTTTGGAAAGCAATTTAAAAATATCATAATTGACTCAGTCATGCCACTCATGAAAATCTATTTTAAAGAATAAGCATCAATGGAAAATTACAGCGTAAACAACAACAAAAATAATAAGAAGGCAAAATATGTAACAATCAAATTTGGTTTTGATGTTTTAGCAGCCTCCTATGGAAATTTTGGAGTTGGTATACTATATATTACCCAGATAAGTAAAAGGATGTATATTCCCTAAAGTCTGTCTTATTCTACTAGTAGCTTATCTTAAAGTCTTCATGGAAAGTTTGATAATAATCAATCAGAATATTTAAAGAAAATATAACAGCTAGAACAAATAGAATTATCAGGTTTATAGCCTATCTAAAAGCAAATGACATTTTGTATACAGAATTACTGAAAATTTAGTAGAAATTTCCTCTGGGAATATGACTTGATTTGTTTCTTATTTGTTGAGGGAGAAAATCTCCTTGCTTCATTTTGCCTGGCTTGTTTGTAATATTTACTGCTGTAAATTGAATTTTCTATCATGCTTACATGCAAACCATCTCTCAGCTTTTCAGTTTTTCCTTCTAATTACTTTTAGATTTAGATTCTCTATATAAAAATCTGCATCTCAAACTATGTTTTCCTCTCTCAAGAATGATTATATCTTTCATATCTTATCTGCCTCTTTCTCTTTGATTTTCCTTTTAAAGTCATATCTATCATTATATTTAGTAACATTTTAAGAACAGTTTACTTTCAAAAAATCATTTCAGTGTAATATGTTAATATCATTTTCTGTATATTCCAGTTGAAGGAAAGATCATGTCTCATATAAAATAATACACTCAAATTTGCATGTGATAGGTCTAAAACTGGTTTAGTAGGTTAAGTAAAACACTAGAACTTGTATGACATTATATTGTGAAGCGTATTGAAATACTAAGCTAAGTAACATTACCATAAGTGATGTCCCACTGATGTTCATTGTTTCAAGTAAATTTTTTCCACTCCTATACAAATTGTAGCATTAAAAAAATAAAAATAACACTCTCGAAGTGTTCTAAATCCTAAGAAATACTTAAAAATATATATGCCATGATTTTTCAACTCCAGGCCTTTGCAGAGGGTACCCTATCTCAGAACACTCCCCATTTTCTGTTTACCTGACAAGACGCCTGTTTATATTTTAGACTAAGTCAAAAATGTCTTTCTGTGCAGAGACTTTCCCTAATCAATTCGTTCTCTGTGCTAACTTTGTTATGATTACTACATGGTGCTGTGATTTACTTCCTCTAAAAACCTGTCACTCACTTTGTTATACTATTTATTATACAGTGGCCTAGGCTGGCCTGATGATAGTACTTTATTCCAGTGGCTACCGTGATTGATTCAGAGTTGGCACATAATCCAGCCAAGGTTAATTACCATCATCTCTCTCTCTTTCTCTCACTTTGAGTGGAAGAAGTTAACCGCATTCTCTTGTTTTATCAAGAGCTTTACCCATCTTCTCTTTTCTGAATGTTGACCAATAGAACATCCTATTCAGCAAGAGAAAGGAAAGAAATTTTGCATGCAGAGAAAAATTAATGTGAGGAAAAGAAGAAAAGTAAAATACCTGGAAAATCAAGGTCTTTGATTTAAATATTTCCAGAATGTACACTTATTCTTCATGATTATGCAAATACACTAATACTCATTTAGGCTGAAGCTAATTTGAGATAAGTTAATGTCACGTGGAACTGAAAGATTCCTGACTAATATGCATACCTATGTTAAGATTAGGACTGAGTTTTAGTGCTGGCAAAACTTAGTTCAGTCAGTTAATAGTTGATTAAAACCATTTTAACTACATTTTCTGTAGGATTACATTCTAAGGCACTAAAGCAGAGGGTGTTCTCTTTTACATTTCTTTGAATACTGAGTAGGAGATAAAATTATTCGACTATTCATGACAGAAAGAAGCTAAAGGGAGAAATATATAGTTCAGTACTTAACAATTAGGAGTTCAAATTCCTGGAGGCTAAAAATTTAAAAGAAAAACATCATGAGCAGGAAAAGGAGAGACTTCTTCATGTTTCTTTGGTGTACTCCCTCTCCTTTTGTAATAATGTACACAATAGAGAAGTCCCATTAAAAAACAAATGCCAACAAAGAGTATATTCAAGTTGTTGGTATTTTTAATTAAAATTTCCTAGTTATTGTTGTAGTGAGAAGAGCATTTTCAATTTCTTACATAACAATAGTGGATAGGGAGTTGCAAATGGTGAAAATCAATTACATTTGGCTCTACCATATGGAGAGCTAAGCATTTCAGAATTAGTTTTTCCTGGCATATGCACCTTTGTATTTTACAAGGGATCAGGAGACTATGCATTACAGAGAAGTTAAAAACAAACAAACAAACAAACAAACAAACAAACAAAAAACGGGGAGCTTTATTGTGTCATCCCCTAGTGTCTAGCCAGTCCGAGTTCTTCTCAAGTGACTTGGCATTTTCTTATAGATCAGTTAACCAAAAACATGTTGTCACAAAAGAGGGACATATCACTAGAGAGTTAATTTGGTTATAGTTGTTCGGTTTAATGTTTTGCTCTCTCTTAAAGCTTTACTTGCAATCCCACAGTAATTGTCCTGCAAGCATGAGCATTGACACCCCAAAGAGACAGCAAGCCAGAAACAAATTGAGTATTTATATTAGAAAGGAGGAAACCAGGGAGACATAGACCTATAGAAGCACATCCACATGGTTGCACACACAAGCTGACTCAGGCATTTTGTTTGTACTTTGTAACAGATTTTGCACACTGTGGTTGTCAGGGCAACAGTCAGAGGACAACAGAACTTCACAAATAATGGAAGTGAAGGTTAGTAGTAAATGTACTGTAAATTAAAATCTATGGAGTAAAACTGTAATGGCATAAATTTGACATCTATATAAAACTATCTTTTTAAGCTGACTCATCTTTTTGTCAGTCAGTCTAGTTTGAAGCATATTGCTGATGTGATTGGCCTTTTAATCAACCTGAAAATGTCTCATTTGTAAAGCAATAGGGAGGGGAGAGGTTCATCTGAGAAGTCATCTTAGGCTATTGACCTCATGCTTTCTCCATGCCACAAATAGAAGCAAAGTTTCTGATCATCTACTATTATGGCCTTCTATGCTCTATTATCTGTTGTAATCCTATAAATCTAGGCTTTATTAAGTAAGAGAGAAACACGTAAGTAATTTATCTAGTTTACATTTCTCTAGGAGTTGTATTTAGAGCAGATAATACATTGGAGTCGATCCATATGTAAGAAACATTTTGAGGAACTATATCAAAGCCTTGGGATTGGGTTAATTGTGACATTTGCTGACCTTGTGACTTTGAAATCAGCTGAAATTTTAAAAAGAAATTTTAAAACTGAAAACTTTTAAACCTAATGTATTTAGGCATTTTCTAGAACACTTTTCTTCTTCTTTCTCTTGTTATTCTGGAAGAGAAAAGATGACTATTTTCAAAAGACACCTTCTAACTGCCAAATATATTAAGACATACTTGTTGAAGAGCCAGAGTTTGTAAATGTTAAAAGACGTGATAGTTCAGGTTCTGTTACTGAGATAAAATTATTATAACTCTTGAATCAGCGGTAAGATTTTCAAGAGGTTTAAGCATGAGGCTCTGGTGCCTTTCACTGTTGACAGAATTCTCTAAAATAACCTGAACCTGCATATGTCACGATGAAATATATATGCAGGATACTTTAGTTGACTTTGTGTATATTTGGCCAAGGTTGTTCAAAGTCAAGATCTTGAATAACAAATTTTGTCTTACGTTGTGTTTTTGACCAAAATTAACACAAATATTCCACTTCCAACACCAGTTTCCCTGAAGCTATGTATTAAAAGTATCACACAAACACTAGTTTCCATGATGCTTCTTCTATAAAACAAGAATAAAACATCTTGGCTCTGAGAATTTTTACAATCTGTACCATATTGAGCAAACTTTCACAGGAAAGTTTCGAATAAAAACCTCATCCAGGGAAATCAAAATTCTAGTTTAAACAAACTTTAGAAGGATATTAACAGAAAACATGGTGGTTGTGTTAATCGTGATGCAATTGAATCCACATCAGTAGCTTATTAATGGGATACTGGATTAATTGACATCACAAGTATATAATCAGCTTGAAAGTGCTTATCTCTTTCTGACATAGTATGGTGGTTCTATGAGTTCTTTCAGATGTTTGTTCTAATTTAGTATAAACCAATTGGATTGTGTGCTATTGGGGTGTAGAAGCAGGGGAAGTTGCATTTTGTTGACTCTACTGGCAATCATAGAAAAGTATTGGAATTCAACTTGGTCCTCCTCATATGATATGAGCTGAAATGAGTCTAAAAATGAAAACATCCCACAGCAATCTAATATGCATATCCTTCTCATTTTGTCTCGTTCATTAAAGCCTCTATATTTCTTATATAATTATATTATTAAAGTATGTTTGTAAAATTTAGTAAAATTAAGAAATACAGCCATTAGGTAGTAAAATAGCATATAGCCATTATCCTGGATTAAATAAACAATAATATATTACAATATTAGGTAGAATATATTAAATAGTTATGAACCATGTCCTGAAAGAGGAATAATAAGGTGATTAACCACCATTTGAGAGACATTGGAGACAACAGAATCACAAAAGAGAGGAAGAAAAAAGAGGGGAAAGTGCAAAGACACAAAAATGTAAATTAACATTTCAGTACCAAGGACAGTGAAAGCACATGCGTTTGACTGGGTTGGAATGGCATATTCATTTATTCATTTACTAAAGAAAAACGCAGAATGCCTGTTATATTTCAGGCACTTCAATAGTTAGGATTATCACATATAATATGAAATGCCCAGCTAAATTTGAATTTCAAATAAACAACAAGTATGTTTTCAGAGGCTATGTGACCCTTGCAATATTTAGGACATGCTTATTCTAAGAACTTACTTTTTTTTGTTTATCTGAAAATCACATTTAAGTGGAGGTTCTGTATTTTATATTTGCTAAATCTGGTGACCCTAAATAGATGTGGAGAGTGATAAAAAATACATAGTATTTGATGTCATACAACTTAGAAGCGTAGACATGTATGAAAATAGACAGATGTTTTGATTGCCAAAACTTGCACACCTAAAATATTAATAGAGGGAAATAAAACTTTTTCTAGGGAAATTAAGTGGTTTGACTCACTACCTCAACTTTATTTAATCCTTTCAAGTCAAATCTATTTCTGACCATCCATGCAAATGCTGGTTGCCTTCATCACCTGGTGGAGGTAGTATGTCTTAAACATAATCCATTCAGCAAATCTACAAAAATCGTTACTTAATGAATACTTGGTAATTTAATATGAGAAGCATATTACCAATGCAATGCATAGTTTAACTGTCTTTGTTGAAACCAGCATTCAAAACTCTTTGAGCCTATGTTTATTTTAACATGAATAATTAGCTAACTTTTTGGTTAATAAATAGTTATTTTCCTTAATAATTGTTAAATGGTTTATCTCAATTTTATCTATAAATGTACACTGTCTCTTTAGATGTGTTACTGGTTAAGGTTTCATCTGGTTGTAATTCACAACACAACATTTTAATGACTGTAAATAGTACGATTTGTTCAGCTTTATTTTTTTTCACCCTCTCTCTCTCCCATAAGCATGAGGCAGACATTCCCTTTCTGCTCTAATTTAGTTAATGTTTGCCTTTCACTCTCATGGTTTCAATTTTGATTTTTTTTTTTTTTTTTTTTTTTTGAGACAGTGTTTTTCTCTTGTTGCTCAGGCTGGAGTGCAATGGCATGATCTCGGCTCACTGCAACCTCCGCCTCACAGGTTCAACCAATTCTCCTGCCTCCGCCTCCAAAGCAGCTGGGATTACAGGCATGCACCACTATGCCTGGCTAATTTTGTATTTTTGTATTTTCCACCCACCTGGTCCTCCCAAAGTGCTGGGATTACAGGCATGAGCACCTGAGCCCAGCGACTTTCAAAGTCTCAAAATGACTACTGCAACTCCAGACCCTGCATATGCTTTACTGGAGAAAATAAAAAAATAAACTCAAAGAATGTCTCTTTAAGGCATATTAATATTTGTGTATGTGCGTCTTATTACTTTTTAGATTAAGGTAAAATTCTTGTTACATAAAATTTGCTATTTTAAAGTGTACAGTTCAGTAACATATAGTGCATTCAAAATTTTGTGTGATCATCAATCTCTATCTAGTTCTAAAACATTTTCGCCACCACAAAAGAAAGCCCTGTGCCAATTAAGTGGTTTCTTCCCAGCTCATAGAAAGTATTAATCTGTTTTCTATCTCTATGCTGTTATGCCCAGACCGTTTATTCCCCGAAGAAGACCACCAGAGTCCAGAGTCAAAGCCAAGCGGCAAGGATCTTTACTGCAAGTTCGAACTTGGTCCCTCAGTTCCACAACATACAAGAGGGCCCCAAACAATGCATGCGCTTGCTTTTATAGCCTTAGAAAACTGAATAATATCTATTATTTGATAGCACAATAAGGTGACTGTAGTCAATAATTACTTAACCATACATTTTAAAATAATACAACTCAGTGGATAAATGCATGAGAGATGTATATCCTATTCTCCATAATGGGCTTATTTCACATTGCAGGCCTATATCAAAAAACCTCATGTACCCTATAAATATATTCACCCATTATGTACCCACAAAAATTGAAAATAAATAAATTTATTAAAATAATGGATTTTGTCTTCAGAGAATCCTGTCAGAGTATCTATAATGTTATAAAAGAATTTCAAGAAAGATGTTTCCTAAGTTTCCTATGTTCCAATATCACCTCTGTATTTCTGACCCAACTCAGAACACAATTCCAGTATTTTCCAATTCAAATAAACTTTGCAGGATTGTGATATCGTTATAAACAGTTTATGATCTCAGGGGCTTAACCAAAACAGTGTTCTTTTTGCTCACAATGTATGTCAGCAGCAGTTCTCTGGAACTGTTCCAGCCACTGAAGTCAACTATGGTTTTGTTTCATTCTGCTTGGCATTACCCCATGAATTTTCTTTATTCAAAGATTCAGACTAAAGCAGAAACCACTTTAAAACATGCTGTTCTTTTTAGAAGAGTACCATCCAAAACATAAAATGACTCGACGTTTCCACTTAGAATATGCATGCATCACTTCTGCTCAAATCCCGTTGGGTAAGTAAGCCATATGGACCAACCATAGCTCAAAGAGGTAAAGTAATATAGTTCTCCTGCAGAAGAACTCTGGCACTTCGTACAATAAACTCTCACCTCAGGAAAGGCCTATTCTGCATCATTTCCTTTTATTTTGAATTTTTAAAATTCCACTTATTTCTTCTTGTAATCAATTATAATGTTATAATTTATAATAATATAATAAATTCTCTCCATATACATGAGTCTTTGTTTCTTACAAAGAAATGTAACCAAATTAACTAATAATACTTGAGTTTATCAGATGCATAATTCATTATATATACCTATACTCACTAAGTAGTGTTTGATATCTACTAAATGTTCAATAATAGCTATACAATTTACACTAATTGCCAGAGAGAAATCATTCATTTTCACTTAATAAAACCAAAATGAAAGGAATCTTATTATTATATTAGTTTGAATAAATAGGAATTGAAGTTTTAGAAGTTTAATTGTGTCCAAGATTATACAGCTAGAGAATTACAGTGACTGGATTTGAACGCAGGCAATCTGACTCAAAAACCATGCATGGAACTGAACTTTATGAATTCAATTGAAATAAGGAATATCATGTTTAATTAGGATGTGGCAATCTTCAATGATACATATTACTTCAATTTCTAGGTTGTACATTTAATAACAAAACGTTATTTAAAATTAAATCTTCAAGGAATTTTTAGATAATAGTTACATATACCAACTTATAAATTGTATAGTCTCTTGCAGATGCTTTTAATGTGACAGTTTTTACAACTATACAAATGTAGGTCGATTTTTTTTGCAAATATGCCCACAATAAATTATTCTTTACCAGCATTCATACTGATTTCTAATTAACTCTATTTTCCCATCAAGAAATGTTTCTACTCCTGAATTCAGGATTAAGAAATAAAATTAATCAATAGGAATGTTAAATCAACATTTCTAAAAGCAGTGTTATTAGTTCTGTATATAAGCAAAAGATTTTAATTAAATGAAAGAAATTCAGGCATGCACATTGCTATATTTATGGTTTAGCACCACTGTGAATAGATACTACACAGCAAAATGAGCATATCTTCAAAGAAAGACAATAGGCATTAAATTAAAATAAAATATATCAATGTGTAACATTATAAACTAGGAATAAAAGTCTCAAAAATTTGAATCTATCTGCAGTGCTTATGTTTATATCTTATTTTATATGCAGTAATACCTTTTTATAGTTTTAGTTTAAATTCCATTATAAATTGCAGTGTTATCTTGTTTAAATTTTTCCTCAGCTTAGTAATAATAATAATAATAATAATAATAATAATATCAGGGTGAAGAACTACTTTTCACAGTCAAATAACGTCTTCATTTGAAATGTACAAGCAATATTCTGCTTTTCAATAAATATGTTAAAATGGCATTGTAACCATTTTATTTGATTTTTTTATTCGGTCATCTATTTGATGACAAAAAAATTCAAAACAGCAATATCAAATATATCCTAAGGGAATTCATTAAATTTCATATAGGTGATATTTTTGATATAACACCTCTTTGCTAAAGCTTATAAAATTTATTTCAATTATGTGTTCAAAGGATAAATAGTGCTGTTATAAATATTTGGTCTATGTATCTCAAAAAAAACATGTCAAATAAATGATGCTTTCTCAAATATAAAGGATACATAAATGTGTCTTTCATTTACCAAGTCTACTTATAGGATCTATTTCATATGTACACCTGTAAAAGCATGAAAAGATGTATACACGAGGGTATTTGTTGTAGACCTACTTGTAATAGTAGAAAGCTGATAAAAACTCAATATTCATAAATAGGAAACTGGTTCAATGACCTGAGAAAATGCATACAATAAAGTACTGATACAAGAAATCAGTACTGAGAAATATGTCTTTATTTTATTAAGAAAAGATAATCAGTTTATTTTTAAGTTAAACATAACAATAATGTGAAATACATTTATTTACTTATGCTCTTTTGAAGTTCAGAACAATTAACAAATGCCAGCCAAAGAAGCTCACATGTATACAAATGCCTGTTTTCTTATTAAAAAAAAAATCATAGAAGGATAACTATAAGATTTTTAAAATATTTCCTATAGGGTTAGAAAGGGAATCTATTGGAGAGGGTATAATTAGAACATAGCCTTCTATGAATGCACATTATATTGTAAATATAATTTTGGAAACACATAAACATTTTATATGATTATACAATTAAATGCAAGAGAAGCAAGTCCTAACCATTTAAACTGAAGCAAATGAAACTATGCATACAGGTATATAGTGGAAGTATTCCAAGTGATAATAAGGCACAATAATTTGATTGTGCATCCTAGTGAAACATACCATTAGGATAAAAACATATTTAAAACAATGTTTACATTAATGTAATTGCTCTTTTTGATGAATTTGATTATTTATGGTCTCATCATTTTGAGAAGGTTGAGCATGTAGTATGACATAAAAGAAATAAGTAAGTAGGTTTGTGTAATAAAAAATTAAATTTTTTGATGTGCTGCTGAATTCGGTTTCCCAGTATTTTATTGAGAATTTTTGCATCAATGTTCATCAGGCATATTGGACTGAAATTTTCTTTTCTGGTTGTGTTTCTGCCAAGTTTTGGTATCAGGATGATGCTGACCTCATAAAATGAGTTAGGAAGGAGTCCCTCTTTTTCTGTTGTTCGGAATAATTTCAAAAGGACTGGTATCAGCTCTTCTTTGTACCTCTGGTAGAATTCAACTGTGAATCCGTCTGGTCCTGGGCTTTTTTTGGTTGGTAGGCTGTTAATTACTGCCTCAATTTCAGAACTTGTTATTGGTCTATTCAGGGATTCTACTTCTTCCTGGTTTAGTATTGGGAGGGTGTGCATGTCCAGGAATTTATCCATTCCTACAAACCTGCATATTTTGTACATGTATCCCAGAACTTAGTAAAATTTAAAGAAATTTAAATTTTAAAAAAATGCAAGAAGGAAAAAACAAATTAAATTCTTTTTGTGTGGAAATACAGAAATAGAAGTATAAGAATGATGAGGTAAATTAGGAGTCACATAATCCTGAAGGTCAATTGGAAATAGAAGTTTAAACTTTGTTTTGTCTGTCTGAACCCATGTCTGGAGTCATCCCAGAAATGTTGGCAGTTAATTCTCACAAGAGTCTGCCCCAAACTGTCGCAAAAATGGGATCGGAATTGATGGAATTCCAGAGAAAGAAGCACTGCATACCAGGGAGATCAGTCTAAAGGATTCATAAGGGAAACTTACATAGTGAGTGCTACAGTGACCCTTGCAATGGGCAGACAGGAAAGAGATGTACCTACACATGTCCCCTACAAAGTTTATATGAAAGTTTAAGGAATTTAGGTTGGGGCCAGGGATACTTTTTATTGTTTACCAAAATATTTGATCGTTGAGTATTTTAGACAACAGCCCAAAGAAGTTCATCAGTACATGGAAACGTTCAAGGTCCCTGCTTTGGTTCAAGCTTGAAGGGAAAGACATGCAACTATTTGTGTCACAGAGAGGTCAAGGCACTCCTTCCCACAAACATGTATCACTGTCTTTTTTTGTTTGTTTGTTTGTTTGGTAAACATATATCTTCAAGCTCTATTAGTTAAAACCACCTAGAAACAAGGACCACATATGTAACTACGAACACCCTGCTTTTACAGATTTTCCCAAAAAAGCATTTCCTCTGAAAGGAAGAGCGTTTCTAAGAGAAAAGGCTGCTTCATGTCTGAGACAGAAAATGTGTAAGATGATCCTTGAGCATTAAGGGCACCAACAAAGACTGCCAGGATCACATCAAAAGAACTCAAATGCCAATTTGAACACTCTCAAAGACACATTTAGAATAAAGTTTGACCAAATGTCCGGGCACCCTGGGGCCCACTTATGTTTACACAAAAATTTAGCCACCACATTGCCAATTAATACAAATGTGAAACTCTGAAGATCCCAATGAAACAAAGAGAAAAATGGGGACAATTGTGCACAAATGTAGATTTTAAGTTTCTATATATATTTCACAGCTGGTAGGCAACTGAATAAGAAGAGGGAATTATTTTCCTCTAATTTTCTAGACTTCAGAACTGAGTCTTGAGAGTAATTTGTAGTTTAGGGCTATATGTGTTTAGTATAATCTAAATAATGCTTCAAACTGTATTAAGTTGTTACGTACGAATTAGCTTATTAGATTCCTCAGAACAGTGTTACAAAGGAAGAAGCCTATATTTTTCCAGTATCTTTTAAATTAGGAAACAAGGCTCAAAGAGCTTAGTCTAGGGATATATTTTAAAACATATCAAAAGTTAAAATGGATATTAAATGTAGACCCTAGTTCACCATTTTATTCACAAATTAAAATTAAGATAATGAAATATCACTTCCCACCAGCAACTCAGCAAAATCTTCAAGAGGATAGGAGGCAGAAAATATTATCATCTATTACTGATAGAAACATATAAATGTCACTGCATGTTAGAAAGGTGAAGTTTTGCAGTACTTTTGGAAACCACAACAATGTCTTTTAATTAAAACAAAACAAAACAAAACTAAAAGAAACATAAGGCCGGGCACGGTGGCTCAAGCCTATAATCCCAGCACTGGGAGACCTAGGCCGGCGGATCACGAGGTCAGAAGATCCAGACCATCCTGGTTAACATGGTGAAACCCCGTTTCTACTAAAAATACAAAACAAAATTAGCTGGACGTGGTGGCGGGCACCTGTAGTACCAGCTACTCTGGAGACTGAGGCAGGAGAATGGTGTGAACCCGGGAGGCGGAGCTTGCAGTGAGCCGAGATCGCGCCACTGCACTCCAGTCTGCGCGACAGAGCGAGACTCCGTCTCAACAACAACAATAACAACAACAAATACATAAATACTTAAATCCAGCAATGATACACCTAGAAATTTAGCAAAAGCTAAACATCAGCATAAAAGATTTGATGTTCCTACAAAATACCAAAAGATATTGATTACAATATTGTCCATAATGGTTAAAACTGTACAGTAAGAGAAATCAGATCAACATGGGAGTATGTATGGTATATTCCCATATTACATATCATAAACCCTTTTAAAATAATGAAATAATGTCATATATTATGGTGAATTCGAACTATGAAATATATACATCTTTTAAAAGAATATAAAAGTTATAATGAATTGGATTTTCAGAAACTACTATCGAATAAGACAGTTACAGAAAAGTGAGTATAATAGAATTCCATTTTCTGTAAAAAACATTTTAGGTACCTGACCCCCGACCCCCGACCCCCCTC
>NW_016808198.1:2961154-2966637 GCF_001698545.2 Rhinopithecus bieti
CCCTCCCCCCCGCCATATAATGGATTAGAGTCTTTTAGCTTGCTTCAGCCACTTGGAAATAACAAGACAGTGCATAAAAATCAATTATGTGAGCTTTAATTCAACCAGGAAAATGAGAATCCACCAGAATCATGAAGGATACCCCAGATCCCGGGGAGAACCCTGGCAAAGGGTACCCATGATGGCATCTGACTGATAAAAGTGAGTGAAGCCCTCTCATGTGAGAGAGGAAGAGAGCCCCCCTCTCTGCTGAACCTTTCCAATAGTAATCCCAGAAACCCTGGACTGAGGAGAGCATTGTGTTTCTCCCAAGCCCTGGAACTAATGCGGGGAGGCTTGGACATGCTGTGAGGAAAAGACACTGGGAAAAGCTGCAGACATTTTCCGTAGACACAGGACAAAAAGCAGGACGCCATTTTTAATCCAGGTGCATACAAAATCTGCCATTCTTTGGCAACTAGACAGCATGACTGCGTAGGCATTTTAGTTTCGGGCCAGAGATTGGAGTACCCACCCTGGAGTAGGGTAGGGACCTCCATAGCCAGAATTGTTCAAAGTGCCTCAGCAGTAGATGCTGGAATTGAGCTCTCCCCTGTCACAAGTATGGAGCTGGAGAACAGCTGCTACAGCTTCAATTTCTCCTGGGCAGCAAGACTTGCAGCGAAGGCCAGCTTGGCAACCTAAAACTGGTCTGTGTGTGCCACTGCTGGGAGCCCAAGCCTGCTTCCCTAAAATTGTGGTCCAGTAGTGCCTGTTCTGCTCCATACCCAGGCAGATCTCCAGGCATACGGAGTACCCATTAAGTTGTATTGGCAGCCTAATGCTCTCCACCTTTCCTGTGCAGAGACCCTGGGGCAGAGAGGCTGTCTCTGCTTCATTTCCATTCAAATCTCCGGACATTCAGAGCACCCACTCATCTGTTACAGCAGCTTAAGCCATCCCACCCTTCCTGAGCGTAGAGGAGGGTGGTGCAGTGGGGCTGTCTCCATTCGCGTTCAGGCAGATGTCTGGGCATGTGGAGCACCTGCTTGCTTGGTTCAGAAGCCTGAGTTAATCCACCCTTTCTGTGCAGAGATATTGGTGCAGGGGGCCTTCTCTACTCCATGACCAGACAAATCTCCAGGCATCTGGAGCACCAATTCTCCTGGTTTAGTAGCTTAGCTCATCCCCCTAAGGATAGAGAACTTGAGGCTGAGGAGATTTCCCAACTCCATTCCGAGGCACACCTCAGGGCACTTGGTGGCCACCCACTGGATTCTTCCTTGGTGCTGGTCTTTGTATCTGTCATGGGGGAACCTGTAGGCAGACCTGCCTGGTCTAGCTTCAGTCATCATGGCTCCTATCCCCCAGGGGCAGAGCGGGGAGCTCAGATGACTGCTCATGCCACTAAACAGTCCATTGCCTGCAGCAACAGAGCTTCTTCCAATAAATGCAGATCAGGTATATATCTAGCTGCATTGGCCACAGCCAGCTTTCATCCAGAAGTGCCCCCTGTTTGCTTGTAGGTCACCCTGCACAGCCCAATATGAAACCTGCTGAAATAAGTGCATAGGGCTATAGAAGCAAAGCCAAAGACCATACTCAGCATTCTTTGCAGTCACACCCAATAGTGATGGGGTAAAAGGGAAAAGGAAAGAAAAATTTCCAATAGTATTATAGAGAAAGAAAAGTATTTTATCCACACAAAATAATTACAATAATTAAAAATGCCGACATCTCTAGATGAGAAGAAACCAGTATAAGAATTCTAACACTATGAAAAATCTGAATGTACAGACACCACTAAAGGGTTGCACTAGCCGTCGAACAATAGTCTCTAATCAAAATGAAAACTGAGAAATGACAGATAAAGAATTCAAAGCACAGATTACAAGGAAGCTTAATTATATCCAAGACAAGGTTGAAAGTCAACACAAGGAAACTTCTAAAGCAGTTCCCAGAATTAAGGAAGAGATAAATATATTAAAAAGAAATCAATTGGAGCTAATGGGATTAAAAAACTCACTCAAAGAATTTCAAAGTACAATTGAAACTTTTATAAATAGACTAGAACAAGCAGAAGAAAGGATTTCAGAGCCTGAAAACTGAAAGTCTTTTGAACTAACCCAGTCAAATATAAAGCAAAATAATTTAAAAAATAAAAGAATGAGAAATATGGTTTTATGTAATGACCAAATCTATGAATTATTGGTATTTCTGAGAGAGAAGGAGAAAAAGTAAACAATCTGGAAAATATGCTTGAGGAAATGATTCAATAAAATGTTTCTAATCTTCCTAGAAATCCAGAGAACACCTGCGAGATACCACACAAAGTGAACATCATGAAGGCATGTAGTCATCAGACTGCCCGTGATCAATGCTAAAGAAAACAATCTTAAAAATACCTAAAAAAAAAAAAACGGTCAGATCATGTACAGATAGATTCCTAGCAGGCTAAGAGCAGACTTCTTAGCAGAGCCTTATAAGCCAGGAGAGATTAGGGGCCTATTTTCAGCAAACTTTAACAAAAGAACCAAGCAAATTCCAACCGAAAATTTTATATTCTGCCAAACTAAGCTTCAAAAGCAAAGGAGAAATAAAATATTTTCCAGAAAAGCAAGCACGAAGGAAATTTGTTACCACTAGACCAACCTTACAAGAGATCCTTAAGGGAGTCCTAAGCAAGGAAGTGAACAAATGACACCTGCTACAACAAAAAATTATGTGAGTATATAGCCTACAGAGCCTGTAAAGTAATCACACAATGAAAACTACAGAACAAACAGCGAATTGTTTTTGATAGGATTAAAACCTCACATATCAATATTAACCTCAAATGTAAATAGCTAAAATGCCCCCACTTAAGAGGCATGGAGTGACAAGCTGGATTAAAACAAGTACCATCTATCTGCTATCTTCAATAGACTTATCTCACAGGTAATGACACCAATAGGATAAAAGTACAGAGTTGGAGAAAGTCCTATCATGCAAACAGAAAACAAAAAAGAGCATGGGTTTCTATTTTTATATCAGATAAAATAGACCTTAAACCAACAATAGTGAAAAAGAACAAAGAAGGGCATTTTATAATCATAAAGGTTTCAATTCAACAAGAAGATTTAACTATCCTAGATATATACACACCCAACACTGGAGCACCCAGATTCATGAAACAAGTACATCTACACCTACAAAGAGACTTAGCCACACAATAATAGTGGGGGACTTCAACACTCCTCTAATAGCATCAGAAAGTTAGGCAGATTATCAAGTCAGAAAACTAACAAATTATGGACTTAAACTTGGCACTTGATCAATTTGATATTAGATCTACAGAATACTCTACCCATCAACCACTGAATATACATCTTCTCTTCTACATATGGTACATACTCCAAGATTGACCATATGTGCAGCCATAAACAAAGTCTCAGTAAGTGAAAAAAAAATTAAAATCACACCATCCTCTTGAACCACAGTGGACTAAACATAGAAATCAAAATCAAGAAGGTCTCTAAACAAAATAATTACATGGAAATTAAACCACTTGCTCCTGAATGACTTTTGGGTAAACAATGAAATTAAGGTAAAAATTTAAAAACTTCTTTGAAATAAATGGAAACAGAGAGACTCAACATAACAAAATCTCTGTGATGCAGCTAAAGCAACCTTAAAAGGAAAGTTTGTGGCACTAAATACCTACATCGGAAGGTTAGAAAGATTTCAAATTAATGATCTAACGTCACTTCTACAGGAACTAGAAAATCAAGAACAAACTAAACCCCAAATCTAGTAGCAGAAAGGAAATAACTATGATCAGAGTGAAACTGAGCCCTCATGGAAATAAAGATGGCAACAATAGAAATTGAGAGGTACTTCAGTGGAGAAGTAGGGAGAGAGGCAAGGATCGAAAAATTAACTATTGGGTATTATGTTCAGTACCTGGGTGATGGGATCCTTCATATCCCAAGTCACAGCATTATGAAACATACCCAGGAAACAAACCTGCACATGTTCTCTCTGAATCTAAAATAAAAGTTTGGAAAAAAGTAAAGAAATACTAACAAATGAATCTCCTTATTCATGTGTATGTATTTATGGGTTCATATACACCCATGCATTCATATATACATTTGTGTATTGTATGAATACCAGGAAAAGATGAAAAGATTGATCACTAGGTAATGAATAATACCAGAAATAGGTGGAGCTGATTGGTGGTGATAAGGGAGAAGGCAGGAGAGCAGAACAAATTTAAAAAAGGAAAAGATGGATGGCAATTAAAATAATGTATATGTTTATGCTTATATATATGTAAAATTAAAAATATGTCCATATATTGGAATTAAAGTTCAAATAATATAATTTAAACTATAAATAAATATTGCCTTAATATTATATTTTCTAATTCCAAAAAAAATCCCAATCAACACTAATGTAAAAAAGAAATGAATGTTTTTCTTTAAAACATGTATTTTAAAATAAGATAGTCTTATGAACAGATTAAACTATTCTAGTTAGTCTTTCACTATTTCTCTTTTTGGGATCTCACAAAAGAGCATTTCCTTTTGGTAAAAGAAAGTTTATTAATATTAGTAACCTATCACTTATGTAAAATTATACACTTTGCTTCTTTGAAAATTCTATTTCATATTTTTCTATTTTTTTTTTAATGGTTTTCAGATTAATTTGAAGCAAGATTGAGGAAGGTTATTTTAGGCACAACTCCATAGCTTTAATTGCAACATTTATCATATGAGAACTCTAGCTGCCAAGAATGTGTTGGCACTAGGCAAATGTATAGCTTGTCCACAGGGATTTTATTATCCAACATCAAGGAATGTCTGCAACACAGTGGTCATTGTCACTGAGAGCTTCCTCTAGGCAGTAGAATAACAAGCTTGAAAAGAGAATACACAGAAATTTAATTTAATTAAAAATAATATTTTAGTATGGCACATGTTTTGTACAATCCTTTTATAATGGATTCCTATATATAAATATCAATACACTAAGTCACCAGAGTCTTCAAATCATTTTATTATAGAATGTAAAATCCTTAAGAATATCAACATTATTATGAGTAATAATATTGCTCATATCATTAGTATTAAAACAATTATCTAAGACTTTACTGCTCATTTTAAGGACATAAATGGATTGTGCTACACCTATGATTACTCCTAAAATGTGTTTTCTGCATTATAAACTAATGAACAAATTTTAAAAATGAATATATAATTTATTTCAATCAAATTTCTAAAAGAAGAGTAAAAGTTTTCCATAAAGTTTGCCTATAATATAGAATAAAAAAGAGATTTTCATAGGTGTGTTATAATTGTGAGATGAGTTGTTCACTGCCAATAATAATGCAAAGTTTGTTTTTTGTAAAGTTCTAGATAACAGAAATTAATTGATTTAGTTTGTAAAGTAAAATATCTTCCTTTAAAATATGTACAGATATGTAGTAAACTACAAAGAAACTTTCCTACTTGCTTCAGTAA
>NW_016808198.1:2966795-2971571 GCF_001698545.2 Rhinopithecus bieti
TAACAGAAATTATTGATTTAGTTTGTAAAGTAAAATATCTTCCTTTAAAATATGTACAGATATGTAGTAAACTACAAAGAAACTTTCCTACTTGCTTCAGTAAGAATATGCTTTTTTGAATGGGAAAAAAAAAATCTTTATACTGGAAAGCGTATGCCAATTCATTTCACCTATACTCTACCTATTTTTTTTTTTTTCCTGAGAAAAGAGGCTAACAACTCTTGTGAATATGTAATATGAAGATTATTAGTTATGGGAATCTCTACAGAAGATACAAGAAAAGAAATTTATTGTCAACAATCAGCTTACCAGTTATGAATGGACATTGTCTCTGGTTACCTTTTTCCATAAAAAGAGCCAGTATAGTGTTTGTGTGTGCACTTGTGTGTATGTGTATGTGTGTGTGTGCATAGCTGTTAAGGAGGAGCTGATAGATAAAAAGAAGCTAAGCATGCTAGCATATGTACCAAGAAAATGTCTTAAGAATATGTAGTATACACATAAGATGTGCTAAAAGATACATCAAAATACATTTTTATGTGCAATTTCCTTTTTTTCATACTGGATCATGACTAAGCTGGGGGTTTAGGAAGCCACAAAAAAACACAGTTCATCTTTCAAGAAGGTAAATTTTTCTTGAGGTATTCGTGGTAAAAAAAAATACCTGATTCCACTTCCATTCCCCTAGGTTGATGTATATTCGGGATATCCATGTGAAAAGCCTCAAGTCGAAAAAATGTGAGATTATGTCTTCAGAGACTTCATGGGAAAACAATATGATCAGTGTCAATAGTTTACTTTTTTTCTTACCTAGGACAAATGCACATACCGGAGCTTAATCAGCTGTCTGCAACTGTAAGTTAAGAAACCTACCGAATAAGGATTACACAGCAGAAATGTAGAGTCTTTTCCTTTATGAAATCATTGATAACCCTCACTATTCCTAAATTTCTTCCAATTTCTCCTTGTAAGAGAAAAAAATCTAGTAAATTGTGTTCAGTTATATCACTATTACTGTTATTTACTTGTAATTGAAATACTCCTGAGTAGTACACAGAGGAAGGTAATTGACGTAACTTGTAATTTAAATCATTTTATATTACATTAAATGTTGATGTCATAGAGTGGAAAGAAACATTTACTTATTTTTTGTTACATCAGAGAATTTCAAAGAATTTTCACACTCATTAAGTGCTACTTCATAATACTATAATACACTCTAAATTTCTGGAGGAATTGTCTATTTTCCTTATACTTTTATATATATTATATATATACACACACTCACCATATATATATAAACCTTATATATATACACACACCATATATATACACACTATATATATGCAAACAAAGGTCTTAACAAGTATACACTTTTCACAGTTTCATAAAATTTCTCTCAGTTTTGTTATCTTCAGCATTTTATTGAATTAATATTAGTATCACTTAAAAGTGATGCATATTTGGAAACTAATAATGATAAAGTGTTCTGGGTGAGATCAAAGTGAAGTAAGAGTCAGAGAGGGAGAGAGAGAGAAACAGAAAGAGAGAACTCGAATAAAATATAAAAAAAATTAGAGAGAAACCATAGTCAGTGACAAATCTGCATAGCCAGAAGTCAAGGAGCACGAGTCTGAGCTGGTGAGCTTACAAGCGATAGGACAAGAAACATCAAAGAAATATCAAAGGCTTTCTTCCTTTTGAATCTGTGTCTTAGGGCTGTAGTTGAGCTTGTCTGTGTTTCAAAAAGCCCTACTCCTATAGGGCTGAGGAGCAGCATGTGACCTGGTGGCAGAGTTCTACCTCAGATCATGCAGGTTTAGAAGAGTACATGGGTTAATGATTACTGACACTTTCCTAAGTTATTTTTAACTTATACCGAAGCCTGAAATTGTACCATTGCCAATAACTACAAGTAAAATTTTACTGGTGTAATTTTTTTTCATTTTAGCCATGGCAGAGTAACTGGTACTAGATACATACTCCTGCCTAAATAGATAAAACTGGACACAGTAAGATAACTGTTTTCAGATACTAGACACAGACCAAGCAGGACTTCAAAGAAAAGCACCAGCTTCTTTCCATATCGACACCAACTTTCTTCTGGGGTCAGTTTTAGCCATGGTAAAGGGAAGTAGAGACCAAGTAGGGCATGCTAGATTTTTTGTGTTCCCCAAAGGCAAATACATTTTCTGGCTCCTGATTTGGCTGGAATTTGTGAGAAATTTAGCAGAAGCATAGAGCAACACAGAAGGCAGTCCCAGAAATCTACATGTGGTTTTCCTGCAGGTACTTGGTTAAGAATGGGGCTACACACACACGAAAAGCAAGATTCCAGTAGGTTAAGTATATCAGGGACATGTTGGAGTGCCAGCCTAATCAGGGTAGAGAGACCTGAGACCTCATTGGGTATTTCCAAATGTTTGGTTAAGACTCTGTAAAAGCCACTTCTTAGAAGTTTAAGGACCATGACCCAAAGGCAACATTATGGGACTAAGGATGAAAGGAGCCTAGAACAAAGAATAAAAATCAGTCTTGACTGGTTGATAACTTAATGGCCTGCCAGAACAATTCTCAACACACTTTAAAGCAGGATCGGTCAATTTTTTTTTAGAGTGACAAATGGTAAATATTTTAGACCTGGGGACACAAGGATATGTCACAACTAGTCAGTTCTGCCACTGCAGACTCGAAGTAACCATAGGCAATAGCTGAATAAAAGTGTAGGTATATTCCAACAATAAAATATTATTTACAAAAAAATAGGTGTTAGAACAGCTTTGATCCCATATTTTGCTGAGGAGACAAACATAATTCAACAGGCAGGATAACATATCCAAACTCCCTAAAACATGTTCACTATTTCTAGTATAAACAAATGTTATTCTTTAGCACAAGAAGTTTCACTTTTAATTTTTGGTGTGGATTGAGAAGCAGAGTTAATTTAGGAAAGGGTACCTACTTCTGACTATTCAGTGGAATGTCAGATACTTGGTGGTCATTGGTCTATCATTAATGAGCATGCTCATATATATCTAAAGATGTCAATGACATTTTATTTTCAATAAAAGCTTCAATATCAGTAATATGATACATGTTTACAGTTGAAACATCAACTGTTAATGATGAAGTTACTGTGAAAATTGAATTTCCTAAACTCCTTCCAATCTTACTACTGTTTCTAGAAGAAATCATTTATATTATTTACATTACATTATTCCATAATTTTTTCTGATAGTTATTTTCATGTGTCTGGCTTATTTGCCTATGTACTCTTTCTTGATTTAATCAAATTCAATCATTATCCATTTACACTTCCCTCTTATAAGTGAGATTTTGGCCCTCCTATATAAATCTCACCTGTCCATTTCTATTCTTTCTATACAATAATATTACTATTTTAATTTTCAATAAATATAGAATTCTTATTTTATAATTAAGCAAATGTTAATTACAGAGTCAAGATAAACACTCTATATTTTCATTCTTTTCATTATCATTATTAGTTTCTTTTCACTTGCAGAACTTTCAACTTTTATAAGAATTTTACTTTTATTCAAAATATGGACAAAATCAAATATTCTGTGAATTCTTAGTTGTGTATGTGTGTGTGTTTGCAAGCCTGTGTGTGGGAGATTTGTTTATTTATTATATTTTATAGTCTATATCTACCACAAGCTTTATTATCCAGTATGGGCTATTCTTTAAACATATCCCACATCATTTTCTGGGTTTCCCTTACATTATGTACTTGAAGAGCCAATTTCTTGAGTTCGTTTTATTTTCTTTTGACTTTCAACTTTCTAGTTTTATTAGAGAAAAGTATCCAATAAGTTCTTAAGAGAGTGTCACTCTACAAACAAACAAATTTTAGGAGACACATTGTATCTCCTCAGTTTAAGGATAAACTGTTTTCAACATATTTGAAATTAAGCTGTATTGTTTTCAATTGATAGTGCTTTACAATCACTCTCATCTAGGCAGCAGGATTGGTATAGTGATCATTGTTAGTGTATGGATTGAACTTACTCAAAAACCAGCTGTTGATACGTTTTTGTAAGATAGCAAGCAATCACTCATAAAATTTATGAAAAAGGTGATAGATGCTTTGCAGCATCATTATCATCTTGATGTCACAGAACAATATTGTGTAATACACCAAAGATATTGACTATTCTGAGACAAAAATTATTCACAAAATCACACCCTAAATTAAAAAAAAAATCCAATAGTTTAATATTTTTAGGATTGTCCAGATTACACTAGAGAATAGTCTCCAAATTGTTATAGTTTATGAAAATAAATTTTTGTTCATCATAATGATTCATAAATATTCTTCTGGAACTCAGAAATTTGGAATTTTCTTATCTTGTGATTTCATTTTATCTGAGTTTATCTCTGCAGTCACTGGAGAAGTGGAGAAGAAAGAAAATGGAGGATCTCAGTCATGAATTTACAGTGCATTCACACTGGCTAGAGATAATCATGGGCCCACTCAAGTACAGGCAGTCTACGATGTGATGCCTTTAATGTGAGGAGGTGGAAAAGTACAGGCAGTCTAGGATGTGATGCCTTTAATGTGAGGAGGTGGAAGTGGACCCACTACTGGTTAACACTAACAATGGTTATCCCAGGCTACTCACTGATCATCAAATATTTGATTCATGCTAAATGAATTAACACAACTTTCCCCAAAGAAGGCAAGCCCCAAATCCCATTCAGTATCAAGATTTATCTCAAATACCAAGTAACTTTCTTTTCTTTTTTTTTTTTTTT
>NW_016808198.1:2975470-2992761 GCF_001698545.2 Rhinopithecus bieti
AAAAAAAAAAAAAAAAAAAAAAAAAAACAAACCTTCAACCTGGTGTCAGCTCCCTAGAAAAATCCTCATGATGGTTTGCCTCACTGACTAATTTGGATATTAAAACTCACACTAGATACATGTGTAATGCTTTAAAAAGAAAATTAATCTAAAATCAAACTAAGCATATACCCTGAGGCTTGGAAGAAACATAACTATAATCTTAATAAGAGCTGACGAAGTTTTCTGTATTTTTGTACGGTTCTGTTGATTATTGATTTCCAATAACATTCAAATTTGATCAAAGCTTCATCTAGTTTTATTTCTGAATTAGCTCCTGTGGCTAATGCTAAAGCTTTACAAACACTACAGGATAATTTTTTTTTTTAATTACTCTTTAGTCAGAAGCAGTGATATTGAAGTTAACCCAAAGCTTCTTTTGGATAAACATAGAAATTGATCTTTCTGGTCTTAAATCTTGAAACTTATATTTGTTTTATCTGAGTTTCTTCCTCAGGAAAGGACATTTGGACAGCACTGAAGGAAGGAAGGAAGGAAGGAAGGAAGGAAGGAAGGAAGGAAGGAAGGAAGGAAGGAAGGAAGGAAGATAAATTATCCAAGAACTGAAACTCACCAGATCACCACGTCCATGAGACCCTGGACACCTCATTCATCCTTATTGCTTCCTTGCCCCCTTCGTAGTTTCTGTTTTCTTATACATCGTTACATTTCTTCTCTGCTATTTAAACCTTAGTTTTGACCCATCAGGGAGATGAATGTAAGACTGAGCCCCATCTCCTCAGCTGCAGCACCGAATTAAAGTCCTCTTCCTTGGCAATACTTGTTATGGCAGTGATTGGCTTACTGTGCAGTGAGCAAGAGGATGTAGACCAAATCCCTGGTGTTTTGGTAACAATATCTTCAGAACATGGACTCTCAAATATTCAAATTTGTTATCATTTTCTGTTTTTCACTTATTGCCCTCTTTTTGATCATTTTACTTTGTATTTATAAAAGGCTGGAAGCAAAGTAGAGAGGGAAAAATTACTTAATTTCTTAAAATAATAGCCCTTGTAATTATAATACAGAACATTGTGGTACTATATTATTAGCTAAAACAAATATATCAGTTTAATAATTAGAACTATTTTCAACTTACTTGCAACTTCTAGCCCAAGAAAATAGGAGTCAGAATCAAAATCCAGCATGCAGAACTTATTGTAAAACGTGGCAGTACAGGTGGGTTAAAATGTCTCATTTTTGGGGGGTACTCTCTAACTTATATGTCAGAATATAAATTCTCAGGAGTCAGAATTTGAGACGAATATTTATCTGTAAATAAAATCAAAAGAGTTTTGTGTCCTTTCCATTACTTTCACTCAATATGGGAGGAAAAGATGTATTATCCTATTAATTTCAAGTCAGGAGATCAGGGTTTTTACAGAGGAAACAAAGAATATGTGTCTTATGAAAGTTTAGAAGCACAGTGTCCTGGGTTTTGTACCACTACTACTCTTGATAAAACAAGATGGCACAAACCAGGCTATGTAGTTTCTCTGAGGTGGAATATAAGTTGTCATATCTAAGCCTGTATGTGTTTTCAGCCTTTGTTGGGCAAGTAGTGTGTGCAGCATACCATGTCCATGAATGAAAAAGAGAATTGATGTTTAACTCAACGGGATCAGCTGGATGGGCAAGCTGATTCCAAGTTCCTATGGCCTGAAGAAGTAGCTATTAAAGACTAGCCAGACCTGTGTTTTTTCATGTCAAGGAAATTGCAAATTAGAAATTTCAATGTTTGGGGGATAAAAACTCCGAAGACCTCATAAATGAACAATGTAGGTATAGGGATCAATTTCAAACACCTGACAACACTAGATAATATACTTTCAAAAGCAATGAACTAAGAAATTTCTTTGACTTTCCTCTTCTACCCACATATCTCTATATCTCTGGCCTTGGGTGGTCAGAAATCAGGATAGGCAAGATGGGGGTACAGAGATTAGCAAAAGGCAGAGAAAGTGAACCAAGCCTATCGTTAGGTACAAGCTGATAAGAAACGTACGAAAGCTCTGAGATTCATGAATGCTGTCAGAAGACACAAGACCCTGGGCTCAGAAAAAGATAACTTGATTATCTATGGCTAGAAGGCACCACGGATTTTATGTTTGTACCAGTCCCCTCAGTCCCATGGAGCTATATGGATGCTGTGAACATAGGGAGCTTGTAACACGTGTGGTGAGAAATTTTGAACTAGAAAATCACTTTTTTTTTTTTTAACAGATGACTGCAAACAACCCTCTCCAATCAAATATTTGCAAACAAATTTATTCTTTTCCCAGAGGAAAACACTGTTTGTACTATACTGAAAAAAAAAAAAAAAAAAATCGAGCATTTTCCAAGTTGGTTTGTTGAACACGTCTTTTAAAAGATAGTACATATCAAAGGCAGTCTTTCTGTACATCTGGACTGTACATCTTGAAACTTTTAAGATGTACAGAAAACAACTGACCTACGGAGAATTATCTCTCAACAATTGTCAATATTCCACAGGCTCAAGAAGTGAGATGGGAAAAAATCTAAACGTAAAGATTGCAGTTCTTATGTTGGTCACATTATTCCTAAACTGAGATTGTGTGTTAAGATTTGAAGGAACTGAAAAGTATTTTAACTCTTTAATCAATATTGCATCCTAGCATGTGCAAACCCCTAAATATTAATATTCTGAAAGATTGAAAGGAAAAGAAAGGAAGGAAGAAAAGAAGTAAGAGAAGGAAGAAAGATAAGCAAGGAAAGGAAACTCTATTACTTTATGCAATGAATCATGACTGTTCACCATTAAATTGATTTTTGACAAACTAGCCGCATTGTGGGAGAAATATGAAATAACTAGAATTGCAATTGAAAAGTAAATGCAAATATCTACAGTGTCTGCTTTCTGCTGTCATTTCTGTGTGCTAGTCAGTCTTCTATGTGAATTGGGTTTACCCTGAGTTTACCTAGTGCTTGTTACATTTTGTATTTATCCTATGTAAAATACAGATATGTCTGATATTTTCTATACATCTTCTATGAAAATACTGTCACAAATATATTTAATCTTGATCTGCTGCGAGAAAAAACCTAGGTGGTTTGAGGAGAAAGAAATGGAATTTTTGGTTAAACAAATACTAGAAAATTTGTACTTCAAAAGAGGACTTTTTTTTCTTCAAAAGGTACACATTTCAATTTGTTAACGGAAACTGAAAAAAATGAAACTAGGAGAAACAATTTTCTTTAGTATGCAACTAATAACGAAAAAGATTTTGGAAGTCACTAAATTGTAGTTTTTATCATATTAAGATAAAGAAACATTCAAATATTTTTTTAAAATTGTAATTATATAATTATAGTTTATTGACTAACCTTGCTCAGAGGAGAATCGGACTTTTTTTTTTTTTTTTTTTTTTTTTTTTTTTCTTTTCTGCTTTTTTGAGATGAAGTGTCGCTTTTGTCTGCTGCAGCCGCTGGAGTACATCTGGCACACTCTCAGCTATACTGCAATGCTCTGCTCGCGCGGGCGTCTCAATGGGCGATTATCCTGTCTTCACCCTCCTAAGGTAGCTAGGATTACAGGCGGCCCCCACCACGCTTGGCTTATTTTTGTATTTTTAGTAGAGACATTTCTCACATTGGTCAGCGCTGGTCTTTGAACTCCCGACCGATCAGTGATCTGCCCTCAGTCTCCCCAAAGTGGCTGGGAATTGACAGGCTGGAGCTACTGAGACTGCGACTGAGAATACATTCCCAAAATTAAAATTATTTCAGAAGAGGAATCACAGCTTTTTCCTGATAATAGACATAATTTTTATGTTTAAATTAGAAGACAAATAGCTTATAAACGAATAATTTCACTTAGATTCATATGAAAAACCTAAAATCTAATTCCACCAAATTGCCTCACAAACATGTGTTTTGAATGAACTTTATATATTGCTTTAATTGGCATGAAAGTTGTATTACCTTTATCAAATATTACGACATCCTTGTTGAAACTTTATACACCATTCGTCCAGATGGCTAAACTGGACTAATTAATATGTGCCATTATCTCATATGGCTTTAGTTATTTTTGTATGATGAGAACACTGAAATGCTGCCTTGAGCACTTTCAAGAGTAGTGTTACGACTGTAAATAACCATGTTGTAGTATAAGATCTTTTGAACGTTTTTTCCTTTGATTTAACCGAAATTGTTCTATCCGTTTGATCCCACAGCTTCGTAAACCCTTTCTCGCCCCACAGTGCCTACTGGCCCTTCTGGGTGGGCTGCTATTTTCTGTTTCTATTTTCTGCTTCTACATGACTCTCAACTTTTTCAGATTTCATATAGAAGTGAGATCATGCAATTTTTTTTTTCGCCATCTGTTTTATTCAATTAACATAAACTGTCCCAGAATTCATCCATGTTATTGCAAATGATAAGATTTCCTTCGATTTCAAAGGGCTGAATAGAATTTCATTGTGATACATTATGCCACATTTTCATTATTCATTCATCCTTATGACTCTTAGATTGCTTCATATCTTCTGGCCATTGTGAAAAGTGCTGTAAGAAACATGGAAACATTAATATATTTTCCATATATTGATTTCATTGTTATTTATAGGTATACTCACAATAGTAGCGATTGGCTGGATTCCACATGGAGTTCTATTGTTATTTTTTTTTTTTTTTTAAAACAGAGTCTCGCTCTGATTCCCAGGCTGTAGTGACCGGGTTGCATGTCTGGCTCACGCACAACCTCTTCTCCTGGTTTCAAGCAATCTCCTGACTTACCTCCCAAGTAGCTGTGATTACAGGCACTTGCCATCCACGCCAGGCTAATTTTTTGTATTTTTAGTATGATCAACAGTAGGGGTCAAGGTTTCACCAATGTTGGCCAGGCTAGTTCACCATGCCAGCTACTTTTTTTTGCTATTTCTTAAAGGTAAGTCCAAGGTTTCACATGTTGGCCAGGCTAGTCCCTCACCATGCCCAGCTAGCTTTTTTTGTATTTTAGTAGAGTCAAGGTTTCACCATGTTGGCCAGGCTGCCACCACGCCCAGCCTTATTATTATTTTTGTGAGGAACATTCATGTTGTTCTCTATAATGCCTGTATTAATTTACATTCCCACTAATGTTGCTTGAGATTCCCTTTTTCTCCACACCCTTCCTTGTTATTTTCATATTTTGATAGTATTTATTTTAACAGATGTAAAGTGATACCTCTTTTTGATTTTAACTTACATTTTCCTGATGATTAGTGATGCTGAGCATTTTTAAAATGTACCTTGTAACCATTTATTTGTTTCTTTTTTAAAACATATCTGTTCAATCTTTTACTCATTTTAAAATCTGGTTATTCATTTTCTTGTTATGTAGCTGGTTGAGTTCCTTACATATTTTGAATATTAGCCACTTACTAGATGTATTATTTGGTAACATTTTCTCTCATTTATTAAGATGTCTTTTCTTTCTGTTGACTATTTCCTTTGTCAGGAAATGGTTTTCAGTTTGGGTAATACCATTTGCTGACAACAATGTCTTCAGTATTTTCCCCTGTTTTCTTGTATTAATTTTACAATTCAATCTTTACATTTACTTTAATTCACTGTGAGTAGGTTTTTGTATATGCTGTGAGTTAAGAGTCTAATTTCATTCTTCTGCATGTGAATATTCAGTTTTCCCAATATCATTTATGGAAGACACTGTATTTTCCCTACTCTGTGTTCTTGGCACCTGTGTTAGTCTGTTCCTGTGTTGCTATAAACAAAAAGCTGAAACTGCATAATTTAGAAAGAAAAGAGGTTTAATTTCAGCTTATGGTTCAGGAGGCTCTACAAGAAGCATAGTGTTGGCACTGGCTTTTCGTGAGGGACTCAGGAAGCTTACAAACATGGTGGAAGGCAAAGGAAGAACCAGCGCTTCACATGGCAAGCAGGGGAGCAAGTGAGGAGGAGGGGCCATATTTTTTAAACAACCAAATCTTATGTGAACTGAGTAGGAACTCATCACCAAGGGAATGGTGCTAAGTCATTCATGTGGGATCTGCTCCCAGAACCCAAATATCTCCTATCAGGCTCTACCTTCAGCTTTAGAAATTTCAACTTGAGATCTGGAGAGGACAATTTCCCAAACCATATTAGCACTTTGTCAAAATTCAATTGACCATTAATTTGTGGATTTCTTTCAAGATTCTATTTATTCCATTGGTCCATGCATCCATTTTTATGTCTCTGACAGGCTGTTTAATTACTATAGCTTTGTAATGCATTTTCCAGTCAGGTAATGTGATACCTCCAGTGTAGTTCTTATTATTCAGGATTTCTCTGGCTATTCGGGGTATTTTGTGGTTTCATGCTAATTTTAGGATTTTTTTTTTTTTCTATTTCTGTGAAAAGTGTCATTGGAAATTGACAGGGAATTTATTGAATCTGTAGACTATTTTCAGTAGTACAGACATTTTAACAATTTTTTTCTTCCAATCTATGAACATGAATTATTATTTCATAACGTGTGTATTCTTAAACTTCTTTTATCAACCTGGTACAGTTTTCAGTGTACGAGTTCTTTAACCCTTCTGGTTAAATGTTATTCCTAAGTGTGATCTATAGCTGTTACAAGTTGTGTTTTTTTATTTCTTTTTCAGATAGTTTGTTTAGTATAAAATGCTACTGATTATTGTATGTTAATTTTGTACCCCACAACTTTAGTGAATTTATTTATTAGTTCTAACAGTGTTTTGATGCAGTCATTAGAGTTTTCCATATAAGAGCAAATTGTCTAAAAATAGAAACAATTTAACTCCATCCTTTCCAGTTTAGATGTCTTTTATATCTTTCTTTTACTTGAGTGCTCCAGCTAGAACTTCTAATACTACGTTGAGAAGTGGCAAGAGTGAAGACCCTTGACTTGTTCCTGATATTTAAGGAAAAGCTTTTACTGCTGAGCACAGTGTTAGCTGTGGATTCATCATGTGTGATCTTTATTGAATTGAGGTACATACCTTCTATACTTAATTTGTTAAGAGTTTTTGTTATAAAAAGATGTTGAATTTTTTCAAAAGCTTTTTCTGTATCTAGTAAGATGATAATGTGGATTCTGACTTTCATTCTGTTAATGTGGTATATCACATTTATGGATTTGCATATGTTAAATCATCTTTGCATCCCTCCATAAATCCCACTTGATCAGAGTTAATGATCCTTTCATTGTACTGTTGAATTTGGTTTTGTATTATTTTGCTGAGGATTTTTGATCTTTGTTCATTGGTGATATTCGCCTTTAATTTTGTTTTTCTTGTAATCTCCTTGACTGGCTTTGGTATCAGAGTAACGCCAGTCTTGTAAAATGAGTCGGAAAGTATTCTCTCCTCTTCAATTTTTTGGAAGAGTTTGAGAAGGATTGGTGTCATTTAAATGTTCAGTAGAATTTAACACTGAAGCCAACAGGTCCTAGGCTTTTCCTTGATATAAAACTATTTTCACTGACTCAAACTCCTTTTTTTTTTTTTAATTTGTCAGTTAAGACTTTCTTTTTCTTCATGATTTCATGTTGGCAGGTTAAATGTGTCTAGGAATTGATCTACTTCTAGGTTATCCATTTTGTTGGTATATAATTTTGTATAGTTGTCTCTAATAATCCTTTGTATTTCTGTGATATGAATTGCAACATCTCCTCTTTCATTTCTGGTTTTATTTATTCTAAGCTTCTCTTTTTTTCTAAGTCTAGTTAAAGATTTATTGATTTTATTCATCTTTTCAAAATACAAACTCATAGTTTTGTTGATTACTATGCTCTGAAAGTTTGTCTCCTTCATAATCATGTTGAAATTTGCCATTGTCACTATTCACAATAGCAAAGACTTGGAACCAACCCAAATGTCCAACAATGACTGACTGGATTAAGAAAATGTGGCACATATACACCATGGAATACTATGCAGCCATAAAAAATGATGAGTTCATGTCCTTTGTAGGGACGTGGATGAAGCTGGAAACCGTCATTCTCAGCAAACTATCACAAGGACAAAAAAACAAACATCGTGTGTTCTTCCTCATAGGTGAGAATTGAACAATGAGAACACTTGGACACGGGAAGGGGAACATCACATGCCGGGGCCTGTTGTGGGGTGGGGGGAGTGGGGAGGGATAGCATTAGGGGATATACCTAATATAAATGAGGAGTTAATGGGTGCAGCACACCAACATGGCACATGTATACATATGTAACAAACCTGCACGTTTTGTACATGTACCCTAGAACTTATTTAAAAAAAACAGAAATTTGCCATTGTTATAGTATGGGATGTGTTTATGTCATGAGGGCAGAGCCTTCATGAATGGATCAGTGCTGTAATCTCGGGAGTGGGTTCATCTTGTCTTGCTCTCTATCTCTTGCTTTCTCTTGCCCTTCCTTGTTCATCTGTCCTTCACCATGTGATGCCTTCAGCCATCTTATGACGTAGTAAGAAGGCCTTCACCAAATTCCAGCACCTTGATTTTGGACCTTCCTGCCCCCAGGACTGTGAGCTCATAGTATCTGTTTGTTGTTGTTGTTGTTGTTGTTGTTGTTTTTCTTTCTTTTCTTTTCTTTTTTTTTTTTTAAATTATCCAGTCTGTTGTATTCTGTTATGGTAGCACAAAACAGACTAGCACATTGTTCTTTTCTGTTGTTTATCTAGCATTTCTTTCTGCCATTATCTTTATTATTTTCTTTCTTCTACTAACTTTGGGCTTAGCTTGCTCCTTTTCTAGTTCCTTGATGCATGCATGAAGTTGTTTGATTTTTCTTGTTTTGATGAAACCGTGTATAGCTATAAGCATCCCATACATTTTGCTGTGTTACATGTTTAATTTTTTTTCCCAAAATATTTTAAATTTTCTTTTAATTTCTTTCACTCATTAATTCTTCAGGAGCATAGTGTTTAACTTTCATATATAAGTGAATTTTCCAATATTTATCCTGTTACTGATTTCTGGTTTCATACCATTTATTTGATATGATTTAATTCTTTTTAAATATGTTAAAACTTGTTTTGTGGACTAACATATAATATATCCTGGAGAGTGTTCTGTGTGTATTTACAAAGAATATGTGAGTATTCTACTGAAGTTGCATGGAATGTTTGGCATATGCCTGTTAGATTTATTTGGTCTAAAGTATAGTTTAAGTCCAATGTTTTCTTGTTGATATTCTGTTGGGATAATTTACCTATTGCCACTGGTGAAGGATGTAAGTCCCATTATTATTTTATTATAATCTATGTCTTCTTTTTATGTGTTAATATTTACTTTATATATTTAGGTTCTCCAATTTTGGATTCATGTACTTTTATGATTGTTATATCCTTTTAATGAATTGGCACTTGTCTCTTTTTACAGCTTTTGATTTGAAATCTATTTTATCTGATATAAGTGTAGCTACCTCCTCTCTCTTGTGGTTTCCATTTGCATAATATATCTTTATCCAGCCTCTTACTATCAGCCCATGTGTGTGCTTAAAAGGAAAGTGAGGGTGAGCCTGGTGTATTGGTGGGGACTGTATCTGTATATGTGTCTGTAATCTATCTTTATCTGTGTTTATGTCTGTTTATCTCTAGGCTCTGTGTCTATATCTGTATCAGTAGGTGCTGTATTGGTAGGGGTGGGCCTGAAGCCTAGGTCCACAAGGACTGATGGGACTCTGGGGTGGACCTTGACCCTGATTGTACATCAGTTGGCCAGGCATCAGAATGAACCTGACATCTGGGTTCACTGGGACATGCCTGGAGGCTAAGTTCACTGGAGCTGACTTAGTGCTAATATCGGCCTGAAGCCTGAGTCTGCAGGGCATAGCTGGGTCATGAGTCCATAGGAATTGGCCTAGAGCCTGAGTCTTCTAGGGTGGTACTGGAGCCTTGGTCCAGAGAGGCCAGATTGGCTTTGGGGTTTATTGGGCTAGACCCTATCCAGGACACATGAACTATAGCAGGATACAGTCCCGTCCTATAGACTCAGGTTTCAAATCCACTTGAGCACCAGCCCAGCCCCAGTGGACTCAGCCTCCAGGTATGTCCCAGTGGACCCAGATGTTAGGTCAGTTCTGGGTTTACTGGTCTTATGCTGGGAAAGGTATAGAGCCTATATCTGGCCATCTGGACCCTGGGACTGTGTGCATTGATCTGGGTCTGGGGTTCCTGGGCGCTCGTATGCTGCTGTGGAAGCTGGATCCACAGGGACAAGCCTGAAGCTTATGTCTGGGGTGCTAGCATGGTGCTTGAGACCAGAGTGCTGACCTGATGCTGGCATATGCCTAAAGCCTGGGGTTGTGTGGATCATCCTTACTTTGGATTGATCTGGAGCCTGAGGTGGGCCTAGAGCCAGGGGCCCCAGGGGATAACCTGGTACTGGGCATCCTATAACCTATATTTGCAGGGGATGGCCAGTCTAGGTCTATGTGTGTCAGCCTTATAATTAGGGAAGTAGAGACAAGCCTAGTGCGAGGTATGGTGCAGGATTTTAGGCTGGCAGGGTGGGCCTGATTCTAGGGTGCACCTAGAAATAGAGTATATAGGGCAGACCTGGAGCCAGAATCTGTGGGGCTGGTCAGACCCTGGGGTGGGCCTGTAGCCAAAAGCTACAGGGACCAAGCTGGTGCTGGGCCAGTTGGGAGCCTGCGGCTGCTGGGGTTGGCCTGAGGTGGGTGGTCTTGGAGACTGAGTTTGCCAGGAAGGCCTGGAGTCTGGGATTGCAGAATCCAGCCTGACAACAGGGCAGGTCTGATGGCTCAGACTGAGGGTAGGAGTTTGGGGTCTGGGGCCTTGGGGACCTACTTGGTGTTGGTCTTTACTGGGGCAGGCCTAGTATTGGAGTCCAAGCCAAAGTCTGGTGCTCACTTACCTCTCCTTTCCCCAATCAGACAGTACATCTCTCCACGCTATGTCTGAGTTTGAAGGAGGGAACATGAGTAAAGTAAAACTGCCCTTCCTATGCTCTTCAAAGACTCTTCTCTGATTTCTGTGGTATAGCCAGGTACTGTCATCTATCATCTGGTTTCCTTAGTGATTATGACTGTGTTTTTGTGCATGAATAGTTGTTCAAATTGATGTTCCTCTTGCAGGAATGAGCACTGGAAAGTCCTATTCCACCTTCATGCTGACATCCGGTGAGCAGATAATATTTAAAAGAGTAAATAATATGGATACTTATTCAAATTTAATACATAGTATAGATGCTCAAAACACTACTCCACTGAACTATTTTTCATTTATAAATAGTGGATAAGAGGTTACTTTTATTATAAAAGTTGGGTTGGCAGTTCATGCTCTTGAGGCTGCTTTCAAGCATCTGTGATGCAGGCCCTTGTATATGATTATTTTGCTTTTCTCAACTCATGGCTTCCACCTCAAGACAGCTATTACTTCCAATCATTGTTTCCATGAAATTAACTTCTAAAAACCTTTTTATAGTAATATCAAAATATACAAATAGCAATAAAATAAAATACAAACAAATTGAATGGGGATGTTCAAGACTTCTACAATAGCCATTTCAAAACATTGCTGAGAGAAAGGTAGATATGTGAAATGGTAAAACTACTTTATTAATCAGAACAACACAATTAAGTATGTCCCCAGGAGAAATATAAAAAGTTGTCTAGTGATTGTTTATAGCAACTCTATTTATAATAGTCAAAGACTGGAAATAAACCCAGTGTCTATGACCAGAATGTAAATAAACAACCTGTGTTATATCCTCACAATGGAATATCATTCAACATAAAAGAAAACAGATTGCTTACACACACAATAACTTGAGTGAATCTCAAAAGTATTATGCTAAGTTAAATAAATCAGACTAGAAACTACATAATGTGTGATTCTGTTGATACAAATTCTAGAAAATGCAAATCAATATATGGTAACAAAAAGCAGGCAGAGGTTTCTTGGGACAGAGGTTAAGGAACACATAAATTTCACAGGGACAAGAGGTAACTTTTGAAATTGATGACATTTTTGTTACTTTACTTATAATGATAGATTCTCAGAAAAACAAAATATGAAGTTTCTCAAATTGTGTATTCGAGTAAGTATAATTTATTGAACTTCAAATATACTCCCCAAAGTTGTTGTGTATGTATGTGTGTGTTTGTATACACATCACAAAAAATGAATCTATAATAATGAATCTACATATAGAATGAATAATATTTATGTGTTAGAATGAATACTATTTATGTGTTAGGGTTCTCCAGAGAAACAGAACAAATAGGATATCTGTGTGTGTGTATGTATACATACATATATACACATGTATATATACACAAGTATATATACGCACACACAGATATCCTATTTGTATATATGTATGTATGTATATACACACACACAGATTGATATGTGTATGTATACACACACACACACACACTCACTCATATAGATTGATATGGTTTTGCTGTGTCCCCACCCAAATCTCATCTTGAATTATAGCCCCCATGTATTGTGGGAGGGTCCTGGTGGGAGACAATTGAATCATGGGAACTGTTACCCCCATACTGTTCTCTGATCATTCACTGCTGGTAGTAAATAAATCTCACGAGATCTGATGGTGTTATAAGGGGAAGCCTCTTTCACTTGGTTCTCATTCTCTCTTTTGCCTAACGCCAATGTAAGATGTGCCTTTCACCTTCTTCCATGATTGTGAGGACTGCCAGCCACTTGTGAGCCTATTTATCCTCTTTTCTTTAAAATTACCTAGTTTTCAGTATCTTTTTCAGTGCATGAAAGTGGACTAATACATAGATATATATCAGGAAAAGCTTATTACAGAAATTTGCCCACTTGATTATGGAGGCCATGGAGGGACTCATCCAAGTCTGAAAGACCGAGAACCAGGATTATTGCTGTTGTAACTCCTAGTCCAAAGCTGAAATCCTAAGAAGTGACGGGAGGGTATTGGAGGGAAAGGCACTGGACCAAATCCCAGAGTTTGAAGTCCTGAGAACCAGGAGCACCCATGTCCAAGCACAGGAAAAGATGGATGCTCCAACTCAAGGAGACAGAGAGAGAGAGAATTCACCTTTCTTCTGTCATTTTGTTCTATTTAGGCTCACAAGGGATTGGATGATGTCTGCTCACATTGGTGGTGGTAGATCTTCTTTACTCAGTCCACTGATTTAAATTCCAGTTTCGTTCAGAAACCCCCTCACAGACACACCCAGAAATAATATTTTACCAGCTATTTGGGCATCCCTGAACCCAGTCAAGCTGACATTTAAAATTATTACTATTTATTTCACAGATTTGTATGAATTATCTGTTGTTCAATTAGTTTTATACTGCTAGACTTTGAGGGAAAATGTGGAGAAATTCTTTAAAAATTATCTGCTTTCACAAGGTTTTCAATATTCTTTAAAACTATATATAATTAAATTATAATTAAATAATCATTAAGATTTATTATAATAATTATATGAATAACATGCCAGTATTTATGAGAAGACTTTGAAAAGACATATACTGTTTTTAGTACATTATAAATCACTTCCCTAAAAAAGCATATTAGAGTAGTTAGTAATATGCTAAGCCTCTAAGTATAAGAGAAGCAGGGTGCTTTCCAGAAATTTATCAATCTCCTCCTGCTTACATCTTAGCATGCAAGAGAGCTTTAGAGGACTATGTGCCTAGAGAGATTGCCTGGGATCGGATAGGCCATGAAAAAAGAAGATTAGATATTATCCAAACTAGAATCTTTAGAAAGAACTCATATTGGGCAAGATATTGATGCTTTAGGCTTATTTTTATGGCTGCACTATAGAGAATAGATGGGAAAGTATAAGAGAATGGGGATAATATCTAGTTTGTCAGACATTTTGCAGTAATATAGGTAAGACATGTGGTGTCTTGAACTAATCATCATTGTGTATATGAAAGAAGAAGAAAGCAGATGAATTATGGAGACATGTAAGCGGTGGTAGAATTGGTAAAACTGGTGACTGATGGAATATTAGAATTAAGGGGGAAGGCAGAGACATAGACTCTGAATTTCTGGGTTTTAGATTGAATAGATGGTGCCACTACTCCCTAATATAGGAGAAAGCGTTGAAAGAATGGGTGGACAGGAGAAGAGAAGGAAAGCAAATGCTTTTGAAGTGATAGACAATCCAGATCTGAGTATTTTGAGTCTAAGATGCATTGAAACTTATCAACATTTTTTTTTAAGATAGTTTGACTATTGGGAATTAGAGGTGAGATGAAGGAAAAAAAATGGACATACAGTATGAAAATTCAGTTTACGTGTCAGGAAAGTAAAGGGATTAAAGCGTTTTGTAAAAAGTAGAGTTGCTAACAGTGATAAAGGCTTTCATGAGAGTTAAGATCCTAGAAGAAGGAGATGGAGATATGTAAAGTTAAATGTAGATAAAATGCATTGGAAATATATAAATTTCAACATTTAAAGGTTGATTACTAAGAATTTATTATGGTACTGCAAGTTTCACTGTATGCTTTCCTCCAGCTGGTCTCAGAAGTCTTCATGATAGAAGATAAAACCAAAACCTAAATGAAAGTTTGTGTGTGAGAATGTATGTGGGTGTGGGCTGGTGTGTTTGTCTAGAATTTTATGACAGAAACAGTAGGTCGAAAAATTGTGAAGATTGGCAAGAGTCATGGAAAAGTTGAGCCATAATACAATAATTTGTGCCATTACACAGAGTTCTTGGTTTCAAACATCAGAATGGAATTAGGCATTACATTTATTAAATGATACATCATACCTCACAGACCCTCTTAAAGTATCAGAAGTAACTCATGAGTAAGTTACTCAACAAGGAAAAGCACATAGAACAGCATGGAGATTGGCTAAAGGAATAAGCTACTGCTGCTGCCATTCTGCATTGGGAAGCTAATCAAACACATCATGTGTATTATAGGTGAGCCAAGGGACTGGATAGTAGAAGCCCTGACACTGTTGTTCCCCTAAAGCTTGATATCTTCAATGCCTAAAGAAAGAATGAATTTTGTGTACCTCTGATTTTTCATTTCTGAATCATAGAATTGCATATATCTGCTAATTAGAAAGGTAAGTTTTGACTTCTACATTGATAAATGTGAATCATAACAGGATAAAATTCTCAAACCAGAAAAGGAGTTCAAAAGATACTTAATGACTACTATATAATAATTTCTATTCTACATTGATTTCTATGTAATTCTGTGAATTTACTTTTATTTCTTTCCATATACTGATAGGAAGCATTGCCTTCAGAATAATGAATTAATATTTTCACCCTTTGCAGGACTTGCCACACTGGTCTTTGCTAGCACCAATGCCTGGAATGCAAACTTCGAGTCCCTTGTTAGTAGAAAAATGCACAGATGAGGCTATGTTGACTCAGTTGTTTAAATACATATTGTCAAACAAAATATTTGCAGCACTGATGCCAAGTTCCTCCTGACATTCACAATAATATTGAATTTGACTCAACCAAACAAGTACAACAATATGTGGAATAAAATTTCAACTAGGTTTTATCTGGTTTCAAACTTTTTTAGGTTTAACACCTTTTCTGGTTTTCAATTTGAAACAGAATTTGGCTAAGTTTTGTTGATTGAAGCTGTGGAGCCATTAAATTGAAAAGGTATGCTACTACTATTTAAAGCATCATTTAGCTTAATGCTAAATAGTCCTTAAAATTGTTCCAGTTTACGTCCGCAAAAAGCTTTACAATATGCTCATTTTCTGGAGATCATTTTTCTTGAGGGTTGAAACTAAATTACTATGAAAGTATCTTCAGTATTATTTAAATAAAATCTTTAGAACCTCATGGAATGTGTGCAAGTAATTCCTATATCTCTTCATTACATAATAACACTTAAACACAAGTAGAATTTTTAATGAAGTGACTTTTCTTTCTTTCTTTCTTTTTTTTTTTTTATGGAGATAGGGTCTTACTCTGTTGCCCAGGCTGGAGTGACACCATCTTAGTTCACTGCAACTTCTGCTTGTTAGGCTCAAGCGATCCTGAAATCTCAGCCTCCTGAGTAGTTGAGACTACAGGCATGAGCCACTATGCCTGGCTAATTTTTTGTGTATCTGTTAGAGATGGGGTTTCACCATGTTGCCCGGACTGGTCTCAAACTCCTGGGCTCAAGTGATCCACCTGCCTCAGGTTCCCAATGTACTGGGATTACAGGAGTGAGCCACGATGCACAGTCAACAAAGTGATTTTTATCTCAAAGTAGGTAAGCACACACAGAAACATACTTAGAAAAAATAATGAGATGCAAATAAAACCTATTTTCCCTACTTGTATGTATTTTCATTACAGCATTTAAAGAAAAATATATCACAATCTGTTGTACACAGGTATTACTCCAATTTGGACTCTGAATGCTTTGATTATGCCTGTCTTTATATTTGTGCTTTCTACTACCTAGTAATATATCTCATATTTAGTGGGGGTTTCACAAATGTTAAAAGAAGAGAGTCATGGAATAAAATGGAATGGAGGAGGAGCATAAAGGAGAAATGCAAGGAAGCAACCTAGGAACAAATACATGTTTTTAATATTTTCTCCCATTCACCATATAGAGAGTTAAGTATGCTAATTGTATCATGGCAAACACTAATACCACTATGTTATTATGGTATTGTAAATTAACAACTTTTTTTTTTTCATAAGGTATAAACCTGTGACACGTATTTCCATATTTATACATTCAAAGTGAACCTAAGACTTGATATACAAGTTCACTTTGATTGGGGTCGGGGGTGGGCAGCCTGTAATCATTGGCTTAATTTATAGCCTAAAGAATGTGATTAGAGTGATAAGAAAGTAGAAAATATATGAAGAAGCAGGGCATTTAAATAGAGATAAGAAATAAAAGTGGAGCATGATCATGATTCTCTGTGTGACATGGAGGGAATAAAGTTAAAATACATCAGCTCAAAAGTAATTATGTCACTATCTCATTGTATGACCTTGGGTATATTACTTAATTTTCTAAATGGCTTTTTCTTCTTATATAAAATGTTGTTGCTAACACAATCTTCAAAGTGTTCTGAGAACTAAGTTAAAAAGCAAGCAAACAATTGCTGATTAACATTTTATGTAGGAACTGACAATTTTAAGATAGTTTTCCTTATACACCTGACTTTATCTCAATCAGTTTAGACTTAGTGATCTCTATGATTTTGGGGTAGAATGCCAGAAACAAAAGAAAAAAAAAAGTTTAAACAGATACATCTCTAGGAACACTAATGAAAAAAACAATAGGCCCCTTCCACACTGTGGAAGCTTTGTTCTTTTT
>NW_016808198.1:2993390-3004433 GCF_001698545.2 Rhinopithecus bieti
AAAAAAAAAAAAAAAAAAAAAAAAAAAAAAAAAAAAAGAAAGAAAAAACAATAGGCTTCACCCTTATATTATTTAATTAATATTAATTTATTACCACCTATTACACTCCAGATTCTATTCCCATTATTTAGAATATATTACTGAACGAAGTAGCACAGATATCTGTCCTCTGTTTCTGTCTTTTAATATAGAAGTAAGGGATGAAAGTCACAAGTAACCATAGTAGATAAGTAAATTATACATTGTTAAAAATGGAGATAGGAGCAGTCTAAAGGAGATTTAACATGATGTGTGTGCGGGAAGGAAATATGTAGTATTAAGTAGGTCAGGCGGGATTAGACCTAATTGGGGAGATACAATTTAAACCAAGAGTTAAATAAAGTGATGGAGTTATCCAAGTGAATACCTAGGGGGAGAGTGGGAAAGTCAGAGGGAATAGTTGGAAAAAATTCATTAAGATGAAAGTATTCTTAGTATACTGTGGTTACAGGAAGGAAGCTAGTATAGTTGGAGATGAGTAACCAATGGATGAGAAGTAGATGATGAATTCAGAGGTAATGGGCAAGTGGTAGAAGAATCGTATAGACCATTTCAGTGACTTCAGCATTTGTGGCATGAGGAGCCATTGTAAGATATCATACAGGGCAGCGAATTATCCACTTACTCTGGTTGAATAATTAAGAGCAGACTATAAGGGACCAAGCACGGGGTCAGGGGAAACTGTTAAAATGCAATTTACACTGATCCAAGGGAGAACTAAGAGGATTTGGGTGAGCATGGCAGTGATTGAGTAATGAGAACTGATTGTATTTAGTATGTATTTTGAATGTTGAGCAAATATTTTCTGATATATTTGACACAGAATATAAAATAGAGAAAACAAAAATGACTTCAAAATGTTAATTATTTATTCCAAACAAGTAGAAAGATGAAATTGGTATCAACCAGTTGGAGAAAGGTTATTGGTAGAGCAGGTTTCAGCATAAAGAGCAAAAATTATCTCTTGGTTATGTTGAGTTTGTGGTATACGTTAGATATCCAAGTGGAAATGTCGAGAATGGTGAAATACAGGACACAGAATATTTACTGGAGAAAAAAGCTGGGGAGTTAACAATATATAGGTCGTATTTAAAGCCATCAAGCTTGATTACATCACCAAAGATACAATTCCTTGTCTGACATTAACTTGTTGGAGAGGAATATGATGGATTATATATGATTTCAACACACAGGATCTAATGCCCAAATAAAGAGATAGGTTTTAGATAGTATTACGGGTAACTAAACACAAAGAAAGTGCTTGTAGATATTTGTGCATATAGGTGCACAGAAATTATAACAGGAGTCTATGGCATTGCTTTTAATTCTCCTGGTAAAATACAAAGTTGAGGATAAAAATGTGAAAGAACATACAGACTGACTGCTTAGAGAAGGAAAGGAGTGAAATAGTGATCCTTCACAGTGGGAGAGAGAGTTAGCAAAGTATTGCTTGAGAGCCAGGAAGCATTAAGAACCAATACACACACACACACACACATATGGTTTTGTATTTTCTCTCTAGCCTTGTGGAACTGACCAAAAGAAAACACAGAGTAGACAGAGTTTAGGATTTAACCAAGTGTGTAAAACCTGTGGGGCAAAAGAATCTTGGTATAGGCTTAAGCAAGAGAGGATCTGTAATGATGGACAATGGAATTTACAGTGGGTAAAGAGTAGAAGAGGACATCAAGGAGCAACAGTCAGTGAGTGGAAGATTTTCCACCTACACATCACCTATATCTATATCTATTTTTCTTTTTTTAAATATCTTTCATTTTATATCTTTTTTCTTTTTGTATCTCCATTTCTATTTCTGTATCATCTATGTGTACTCCATGGGGTTAGAGAATATGAGGGGACAAAAAGAAAGTAGGGCACCCTATATTAGGTCAATTGCACACCCTGCTTTCTTCCCAGTAGTTGAGCCAAATGATTGTGAGAGCAGAGCACAGCAGGGGCGGGAAATGAGAACTCTCCCATATAGATTTGAGGCATTCAAGAAAGAACAAATGTTCCCTCTCCTACAGATAGGTGGAAAACTATCATGTTTTACAATGAGAAACACTCAACACATCTAGGTGTACAGGTCTTAGGCAGTTCACCACGTTTTCTCTTAGTCATGGTAGAAGAAGAGTAGCAAAGTGAATTTCAGGGCACCTGAGAGAAGTTTTATAATTGCCATGAAAGTCGCGGGCACTGAAGGAGCCTTAAAAAATGAATTGACAATTGACACAGAAGAGTAGGGTCTGATGAGCATTCTCGGTATTGACAAAATACCAGGTTTGTTACCCATTGTTCTAAATATCCAGTTTTGTGATATTATGTAAGTTTTCATGAACTAAGATGTAGTGCAAGGGAAGATTAACTGTCAATTAAAAACATCAGCATTTGGAATAGAATTAATGTTTAATTATAGAAAACAACTAAAAATTCTCAAATAACTTGTAGAAGGAAACTCATATAAATCACTAATAGTGTAAAGCACTAGTGTATGTACATCATAGATGTTCAATAACAATCAGTTTTTATAAAGTTTATAATGGTTCAGAAGAGAATGTGGTAATGATAACTAAACCTAATATTGTAAAGTTGTGTAAAAATGCTAAGTAATTCAAACATGTTTCTTTCTATTTGGCCCTCTCAATATTATATGGTAATAAGAGATGTTGTCAGTTTTCTCATTTTACACACCAAAAAGTAACCACACAATACACAATCTTTCTTCTCATTCCATCAAAAACAACTAATTCGTAAAAGGCAGTTAAAGGAGATAGATTTTCACCCTTTCCCTAAAAAAAAAAGAAAAGAAAAGAAATTTCAAACAACCAAAATGTCTCCCTGTCCAACGGAAAAAATATTTCTGATGAAACTAAATCTACTTCACAGTAATATTTCAAGTAGAAATAGCTAGGCTTTCTAACAGAAATGTTGTAGCAAAGATTTTCATATTAGTTGATGTATTAGTCAGAATTCTCCAGAGAAACAACCAACAGAAGAGATTTGAGACAGAGAGAAATATTTATTTTTAAAAATTGTCTCATGCAGTTGTGAAGCTAGCAGTTTGAAGATTCAGGTAATAATTGATGTTGCAGTCTTTATTCAAAGGGCTGGAAACTCAGGTATAAACTCTATGTTGCAGCTTGGAAGCAGTTTTGTTTTGATTTGGTTTGGTTTCTGGAAACCTCAGTCTTTTCTCTAGCATTTCCTCTAATTGAATTGAGGCACACACACATCATGAAGGGTAATGTGCTTTATTCGTTGTCTACTAATTTTAATTTTAATCACTTCTGAAGCAAAATACCTTCACCTCAACATCTAGGTTAGTATTGCCAAGGCAACCAAACACCCTTATCTAGCTTAGTTGACACATAAGATTAGCCATATCATTTGGAACACTGAACTAAATGACATTTAAGATCCCTTCTAATTTTATGATTCTACATCCTACTTATTGGAGAAAAAAAAAAAAAAAAATACCTGGCGGTTATGTTTGGAAAGACTGTTTAATTGACCCCCCAATAGGTAGGCTTAAAAAACACCATTAACCTTATTGAACATACTGAGGCACAAAATTAAGTTAACAATAAGTCAGGAAGTCAGAAATTATTGTCACATTTAACCCTTTTTTTCTAATTCAAATGTTCCATCTAACCAATGGCTTTTCACTGCTTTCTTCCTTGTGGCTTTTAAATCAGCCCAGTTCTCTCTAATCCCTCTACCTATGAGTAGCTGAAGAACTACTATCGTCTTTCAAGGATAATTGCAGCGGTATTTGAATTGCTCTCTGCCTTCAATCTATTGCAATATTCCTATCAATGTTTTCTCAACACTAAAGCAGGAATGATATTTTAAAATTAAAATTTGATCATGTCTCTTCATTACAAAAATTCAATGAAATTCCATCATTCTTAGAATAATGTGCCAAATCCCAGTGCTTTCATGATCTAAGTCATCCTTATGAACACTCTGGCTTTATATTTTATTTTGTTACCGTTCAAACTCAGTATTTTATATACATAGATTTATGGGCTGCTCTGTAAGGTGTGCTTTCTCTTCCTTCTAGGCTTAGATTTAGGGTATTTCTTCTATTTGAACTAGGTCCCTGTCACTCCCTGGAGTCCTACTCTGACTTTGCCTAAAAAGTTCTGATTAAGTAACCCAACAAGGAGCTGAAAGCTTAGGTGCATTTTGATTTAGTAGTTTATACGATTTCTGTGACTGTTCTTTACTAACCTGATTTATTTTTTATTCAGAGACAGAAAAACAATGTTTTACTTGCCAAAAAAACTGCTAGGTTTAGAGAAAAAGATCCGCTAATATCAACAATATTAATCAAATGTAAGTTATCTGTGATGAGTTTTCATTGAAGATACTTTCCCCTTCTGTTTTGAAACATATGTATCCTCTTATGAAAGAAAAATGGACTCAAACCCAATCCCCAATTAGGAAATTATTGGTAAAATATACTGGAGTTATCTTGGCATATGCTACGGTATTTTATGTGAAAATTATTAGAAAGAAAACACTGAAAATATAATATTCTTTTTTGCGTGGGGAAAAGTGATTTCAATGACAATGCTTTCAGTACGTTTGAATTTAATGAAAACATGTTCATTAATTTTGATTGCTATTACTTAAATTGTCTAACATCGTTTTCCCGTAGCAGAATCAAATGGGTAATTTCAGACTAAAAATGGCATTCAACACTGATCTGAGACTGAAAATAGTGCTCAATCAATTTCTTCCTAGGCTTTCAAAATCAGTAAACTCTACCATCTTAACACTATTCTTTCTAAATCAGATAAGAAGAATGGATTTTTCTTATAACGTATGAACCAAATGAAGAACTAAAAATGTAGTCATAGATTTTCCTTTGTCAATACAAATAAATATATGAATAAATGGGCAACACTTCCACGAGTCCATTGCCTATAGCAGTTTCAGCCAAATCGTTCCATTGTAAGAACACAATTGTCAATGTTTTGTGATCACCTTATATTATTTAGCAAAATATATTTGAGATATTTATCTTTGCATACCCATGATCTTAGAACATCTACCTGCAGTTAGCCTATTTTATCTTAAATACATTTTTATACTTTCCCCTCTTTCTTTGCTTAATATGTTAGGAACAACCTTATCTAAGTCCCTTTGCCCTCTAGCAGTGGGAGAAACTGGAAGAATAGAGGTCAAGTGTAGAGAAGAGGTAAGATTATTTCTGTGTTCTCAGAATATGTTTCCAGTGCCCTCACTGGTATCAGCTGTTTCTTCCTTATGATTCTAGCTCCTGCAAAATAGTCCTTTTCTCTGTGGTCCCAGATCCTGCTGAGGTTTTGCCTCTGCCATAGAGAAGCTTCAGGACTCACATAACATCACTGCTTTCATGTGTCCCTCCAGTCCTAGGAGTGGTAGTGTTTCCTGCTGTTTCTAATCTCTTACTTACTTTCTCATACATTGAGTTCCTCTGGTCTTCAGTCACCCATGTAACCAATTCCCTGTGATAAATTTTCTCTGATTGAGACACCTAGTGGGTTTCAAGTTTCTCTGCATACAAATAGGTTGTTGTTTCTTTTTCGGGCATAAAAAAAGATTAGAGAAATTCTAACGTGATTCTGCTCGTGAGAACAAATCCCTTTGATAAAGCAGTACTTCCAACTCAGCCCTCCAAAGGGTCCCAAGTTCATGGGAATTAAAAATGTTTATGCTTCGTATTACATATTAAGAAACCTATAAAGAAAATCTCATTACTCTGCTCCTGAATGACACGACTATTTTCTTCTCTGTATGTTTAAAACTTAATATTTTAACATCAAGTAATGTCCTTAACTAATATATTTCTAGGACCTTTTGTGTCCTCTGTAAGCACCAACGTATGCATGTAGAATCTAAAGATATAGGAGACACAGTTTCTGCCCTAAGAAAACGTGGTGGGAGAAAAACACACATGAACAGAAAATCAAAAAACAAAACTAAAAGAAACAAAAACAAACAGGATAATGAACAGAATGGAGATTTGCAGATGTAATATAGGAACATGTAATACATAAAATACCATCAGAAAAGGCTTATAAAGGCCTCATAAAAGAGTTAAGTATCACTTAAGAATATATAATGCTATAATCAGTATATATAACCTAAATATCTGTACTTGTGAATTACCTAGAATGCACCTTCAAAGTATTTGTATATTTCCATGGAACCCTACAATAATTCGTTTATCTGTTTACCTTAGTCACATCCAGAGACTCACACCAGATTCACACTGGTTAACTATCCTGTACATTCAATTCAATGATTTCATACAAATTCCCTGTAACAAATTTGTCCATATGCTCAATAATTTTTGTGTTCCCTCCATCTTTACCTCTCATTATAACTTGACTGTTGCTTTTTCTCACAACCCATTTCCCTGAAGACCTTGCATGTGAAGGCTATACTTTTACCCCTGACACTCTTGTAGTCCAGTGACTTGGTTTTGGATATGTTCTTTTCATTTGCCTCCTTGTGGTTTCTGAATTTCTTTTCTTGTCATTTTTCTACTATCTCTTTTATCTTCAATATATTTCTCTTTTAGATAATTTATATTACTGTAGACATAACTTTAGTATTTTTAACTTTAGAAATTCCCTCCTTAACTCTGTATTTCCCTAAATTTAACATTCTATATCTCTGATTTGTTTCATAGCAAAATGGGTTGAAAAATGTATCCACATTTGGTTGTACCTGCTTCTTACTTCACAAATCCTTAAATACATTTTCCCTCAGTTTTGTTCCTGCAACTGCGTTGAGGTTCTTCTTTTAGATTCTCCTTGATTTCTACCTTTCAAAATTCAATAATGAGTTCTTTTCATATTTTGAACCCTCAGATATATTTGGAAAAATTGATAATTTTATTTTATTTTGTCTTCAATTACCTTACACTACCTTGATTTTTATATCTCACCAACTGTTCTTTCTCTATGTTAGCTCTTTCTTCATTCATGATCTATAAAATGAAGTCCATTTGAGGCTTGATTTTATTATTGTATCTATATGCTCTCCAGGGAGCACTCATTCTGACTCTTGGATTTAAAAACAGCTCTGATCTATAATTAATTTCAACCTATAAGTCTATGCTTATAATCTATAATTTTATTCTGGATCTTCCATATAGACTTTTCTATAAATGTTCAGTTTGCACATTGAATTGACCACTTGATATCTCATCTTAGAGGTTAAAAGACACCTCCAACTTAACATGGGCCCAAAAGCCTTGTTGTAACATTTTCAAAATATGCTCCTCTTTTAGTCTGAGAATACTGTCCCTTTAGAAAACTCTGTTATAATTCATATAGTTTATCCAGTCACAAATGCATGTATTGTTTTGGAGAACTCTTTCTCTTATCCTTACAAATCCATGAGCACTTCATTTTGTCTTTAACTCCACAAAATATCTGGAGTTTATCCAACAAATTCTGTCACCTAATCCTATCATGGGAACCTCAATCCTCGTGACTTCATCTAATCCTAATTACCTCCCAAACATCCTATATCCAAATGCCCTCACATTGGGGATTAGGGCTTCAATACTTCAATTTCTGGAGGACGAAAATATGTTCAGTCCATATCAACATATTAAACATAAAAATAAATGTACCCATGTTTTTTATCCTTTCCTTTACATTGTAAGTTACATGAGAGCAAACAACATATTTGTTCAATATACATATTTATTTGGTGCCAAATAAATGTCTGCTGAAAAAGTGAATAATTTAATGAGACATTAAAGTAATGTTTGAGTCCAAAATTGTAGATTAAAGCTACAAATGAAAGTTGATGTTATAATAGACATATGATGTTGCCAAGACAATATATTTGAGAGGAGAAAAATATAATGAAAGATTTTGCAGTGGTACAAACTGAGAACAAACAATTTGAAGATTTAATTATAAGAATGATGAGTGTGTTCTTGTTACAAAAAGTCACAGGTTTTCTTATCATTGCTATTTTATTTTACTTTTGTCCTGTTGAGGCAATATTTAAGAACAAATAATTGCTTATTGAATAGGGCAGGAAAACAGCCTGCTGCATGGCACGAGTGACTATGTCAACATCTTGAGGCAAAACCACCACAATGTCCAGTGTTTGACTCCTGCATCCCACGGTGTTCTAAAGCAAAGTCTTTTTCCCCAGAAGGAACAAGTCTCTTCATGGAAGTCTGAGATGTAACTAGTTGTACTTGTCTTTACCCTAAATGCTTGCTATCTAAAGGACATTCTCTAGAGGGCGATTGCAGAAATCCACCATATCACAACCACCCAAGATATCATTTCTGTTCATAAGTCCCTATTAAATATGTATTTCTGAGAAACTGACTTTTCTTTTTTTAGCATCTTTCTTCAGCATCTCAGCTCCCTCAGCCTTTGGGGTAGATTTGAATGTACCCATCATTTTATGGTCTTAGCATGGTCCCAATATACTTCAAGTGGCCTGTTACAAATTAGGGGATGATGCTTAGTACCAATCTTTTCTAAGTGCCATGCAAAGAGAGAATAGAATAGAAGATAAAATAAGTTCAAATGGGGTCAGTCAGCCTCTGAAGCCAGGTTCAGATTTCAGGCTTTCTAAAATGTTTTTCAAGATAAAAAATAAATACACTCTGTTTTCAACTCAGGTTGGGAATGCAGCTTTTGCATTTATCTCCTGATGTTGTCTATTAGTTGCTTTTGCAACCTGAGACCTAGAATAAAAATGTGCCCTAAGGGCCTCTAAGCTTTTCTAAGAATCTACTCATCTCTGCAATGCTACCTGCTGCAGCTGCTAACTGCTTCAGCGAGAAAAAGCACACATACACACCATATGAAATTACATCTCTTATTCAAAAGTAAGTCTTACATTTTAGCTATTTGCATTTCACAAACATCTTCTGACAAGATACTGAGTGAGCAGTTAGAAGAAATCACGTTCACAAATGTACTGCTAAAAATAGTTATTGCTTCTTATAATCAATGAAATTTTATTGCATTTGCAGAAGGCCTAGGGCAAGAGGGCATATTGGTCAGGCTGATGTTTTATCATTTAAGACAGAAAAATAATATTATTTAACTTTTCTAATATTCTGTTACTAAATGTATGCTACTTATAAAGATAAAACAGGCTGCGTTTTTCCCTCTGAATGAAAAAAAAAGAGTTTGACTCTAGAATGATTTATACACCAATAATGAAATGCTTTTGTTAATTAACATTGGGTGATATATTACTACGGATATAGGAACTAGTCATCAAAATAAATGCTTCTAAATAAGTAGTTAGGTAACCAAAAATGGAGCAACAAGAACAATAGGATACACAACAAGATCACCATAGAGATGAGTCTTCCTTCCACGTGAACCACTTGTTACGATATTAGTATAGTTTGGGATGCAGATTAAGAATGAGATTCTTTATCTTAAAATTAGGAAATTCTGATAAATCTGTGGGTACCCAAAATATGTATTTTGTATAAGCATTCCAGATGATTTGTGTATTTGAGGATTACCATTGTCCCAGAGCATAAGACTCCAGAAAGGTACAAAAAATAAAACACAGTGTGGTAGATACTGGGTTGCTCTACTCACATACTCTCTGGAAGGTAGACACATGTATCTCCTAGTTAAAGTAGCTACCAACTGCTGGTCAGTTATAACTTCATCCATTTAGAATTGCCCTTATCCTCAGGGATCTGCTTAAAACAATGGATCTGCTTAAAACAATGTTATTACTCCTCCCAGGGTCGCCCTTGGATAATGTCTAGATGAGGAATGCAAAGATTCATCCCAGAGTGCATTAAAGAAGTATCACAGCTCCTATGCCTTCTGTTGAGATGAACTATGCCTCAGTTGTAACTGCATTGTTGAGTAGCTTCTGTCCAATGTTTTCTTTGGTCATTTCTTTCTTTTTTTGAGAGAGTCTTGCCCCGTTACCAAGGCTGTAGTGCTGTGGCATGATCTCGGCTCAGCACAACCTCTGCCTCCCGGTTTCAAGCAATTCTGCCTCAGCCTCCTGAGTAACTGGGATTACAGGCACATACCACCACACCAGACTAATTTTTGTAATTTTAGTAGAGACGAGATTTCATTATGTTGACCAGGCTGGTCTCGAACTCCTGACCTCGTGATCCGCCCGCCTCAGACTCCCAAAGTTCTGGGATTACAGGCTTGAGCCACCACGCCTGGCTTCTTCCCTAATTTCTTACAGCTATGTCTCCTACATTTATCTTCTGTACTTTGTGAAGGTCTTCATTTCAGATTCTGTTTCCAGAGAACTGATCAAATAAACTCAACATCAATAACAGTACTCACTTGACTACACTCTCTTCTAAACAAAAGGATAAAAAGATAAAATATAAACCTGTGAAAGTTTTAAATATATTTACAAATAGCATCCCTTATGTTGAAAAACTTTGCTCCAAGGATATTAAGCCTTGTATCGTATTTATTTTTCTGTCTCCGTCATTGTGATCCCAGTGTTTTTTCTGTTTTTTTTTTTCCCCTTTCTTCCTTATTCCTTTCTTCGTGTTTATTCCATCTTTCTAGCCTTGTTCTTTTTTTCTTTCCTTCATTTCTTCTTTACTGCATTGTTTTCTTCCTTCCTTTTGTTAAAGTTTTTGAAAAGTAGAAAGAACAGTTATCCAAAAAAAAGAATCTTCCCTTAGGAGAATTGCTTGGATCCAGGAGGCAGAGGATGTAGTGAGTCGAGATTGCACCACCATACTCCAGCCTGGGTGACAGAGCGAGACTCTGTCTCATACAAACAAAAAATAAAAGTAAATAAATAAATAGGAATCCTACCTTAAATTAACTTGCATTCTATTATGGAGAAACAGACAATAATCACACAAACAAGTCACATAGATAGTATTTTAAATTCTGCTAAGTTCTCTGGGGGAAAAATAAAGCAAATAAAAGGCATAAAAGTGCAAGGTTGGATCATTACTATTTTAAATAGAGTGGACAAAGCAAGATACATTGTTTAAACTTTTTTTTT
>NW_016808198.1:3005396-3013172 GCF_001698545.2 Rhinopithecus bieti
TTCTTTCTTTCTTTCTTTCTTTCTTTCTTTCTTTCTTTCTTTCTTTCTTTCTTTCTTTCTTTCTTTCTTTCTTTCTTTCTTTCTTTCTCTTTCTTTCTTTCTTTCTTTCTTTCTCACTCTCCATCACTCACTTCCTTCCTTCCTTCCTCCTTTCTTTTTCTTTCTTTTTACTTTTCTTCTTTTCCTTCATTTTCTTTCCTTTCCCTACCCTTTCTTTTTTCTTTTTGTGCAACATCTTACTCTGTTACCCAGGCTGGAGTGTAGTGGTGTACACTCAAGACTCATTGCAGCCTCAACCTCCCAGGCTCAAACCGTCCTCCCATCTCAGCCCCCTCCACCTCCCAACCTCTCCAGTGGCTGGGACTACAGGCATGTTCCATCACACCTGATTAATTAATTTTTTTTATATATGTAGAGAATGTCCCACTGTGTCGCCCAGGCTGGTTTCCAACTCCTGGTCTCAAGTGACCCTCCCGCCTCAGCTGCCCAAATTGCTGGGATTACCATTTCAAAAATTCTTAAATGCGTTTGTGGTTATGACATACTAAATATTAGAAGAGCCCTGATCAAGTAGTTCATTTTTACCCCTCCACCAACTAACTTCTATTAATATACCTTTAGTCCTGCAAGCAGTATTCCAGAGACTGAGAGAGGAAAGAGTGATGCCTGGCACATAAGAGGTCTCAATTTACTGGCTTACCTGGTACTGAAACTGAAGTGACAAAACAAGAGAGCTGAGAGAAATCAACATGTTCCCAAGTGTTACATGTGAACAAAAAACCTGAGATGTACCTCTAAGGCTTTTCCAGAGTCAAGAAAGCTCTCAACTTGTAAAGAATTCCTGGGACGTGACTGGGAGCAATGAGAACTTCCAGTGGTCCAGAAAGTTATCAGATACAGTGCAGAGCAAACACAGATATACTATAATTCATAAAGCTGGTGATTTAGCTGTAAATCACAAAATAGCACTGGAATTACACTAGTGAGTATAGCATATAGTCCAAGAAGAGAAAATTTCGATCTTGTTCTTAAACTTTGTGGAGCCAGTGGTGAAATAGGTCACACAAAGATGCTACAGTGATTGAACCCAGCCCTTTATAGACTAACATATTCTATCCTGTCACCACTAATATTACAATAAAAATCCAGACACATGAAGGAGCATACGCTTTTCTGAAAGTTAACATTGCTTGCCTCAATCTCGATTGTTCTTTGATGCAAAATATCCGGCATGCACTTTGAATCAATAAGACATACAAAGGAGCAGAAATATGTAACCCATTCTAAAGAAAAAACAAAGAGACAACAAAAGTAGATCCAGAAATGGCTTAACTTGCAACATTATCAGGGAGGAGCTTTAAAATAACAATTATATAAATATAGAAACATCTAGTGGAAATGATGTTCAATATTTATCAAGTTATAGGGATTTGTAGTGGAGATGTAAAAATGCTATTATTTTACAATTCCATATTTTAACATAAAAAAGAGTATGTTAAAATAGAATTAGTAAAAAAAACTAGAATTCTACTGTAGTCTTAACAGTAGAATAAACTTTGCAGTGGAAAAACTCAATGGACTTTTAGAAAAGTCAATGCAAGTATTAAAATTGAAACATAAAACAAATAGAAAATAAGATGAGTGAAATAAAAGAATACAGATAATCCAATATTAGTGAGAAAATGTTAAGCAATTTTAAATGCCTGTGACCAGAGATAAAAAAGAGAGAGCTATACAGAAGATTAACTAAATTGCTGAAATTTTTCTAAGAATTAAAAAAATACATCAGTCTAAATCCAAGAAGCTCATGAGCTCTCAAAAAGGATAAATATGGAAAACAACATATAGAGATACATCATTTCAAACTGTGAAAACTAAAGATAAAGATAAATTCATAACATTATTCATAAGGAAGATATATCTTACATATGGTAAATGAAAATATTGAGGCACAGTTGACCTCACCAGAAAATTAATGATGAATGACATTAAGATGATTTGTTGAGTATTAAAACTAAGAAATATCAATTTATAATTATATATATATAATGGTGTATTATTTTAAAATGAAGGCAAAATATAAATAATTCAAAAGAAAATAGATAGCAAGATGACATACCTAAACCTACCTTTATCAATAATCGCATTAAATACAAATGGTCTAAAGGAATCAATTGAAAGTCATAGATTGCCATATTTGATGAAGCCTTATGTTTCTTACAAGAACCGTAATTTAAATGTAAAGACATAAAGTAGTTAAAAGTAAACATGATACTAACACTTGTCTATCTGACAAAGTAACTTTTTTCTTTCTTTCTTTTTTTGCTGACTCAGATGTCAGGTGACTACAGTAGATTTCTAGCAAAGTGTATTACCAGAAAATAAGAATCTTCTTTTACTACGACAAAGTAGTTAATTTATCAAAAGGACACATAATCCTGAAATTTAGTGTATCTAATATCAGAGATGCAAAATAGACTGAAGGAACAATAGGATTGCAAGGAAAATAGACAAATCCCCAAATGTAGTTAAAAATTTTAATACCCTTCTTTCAATTATTTATAGAATAAGTTAACAAAATTAACAAGAATCAAGATTTTAACATAATCAACCAACTAGACCCATTGACATTTATGTAACACTTTACTCAATAACATCAAAATCCATATTTTCAAGTGCACGAAAAGCATTTATCAAGATAGACAATACTTTGAGTAGTAAAACAAGTCTCAATAAATTGAAAAGTATTCAAGTCATACAAAACATGTTATCTGACACCCATGTAATTAAACTAGAAACAAATAACTCAACAATATTTATAAAATACATGGATCTTTAGAAACTAACACAATTGTAAATAATCCTTACCAAAGGGTGTACCAAAAAGGAATTTAAAATGTAAAGATAAGATAAATGAAAACAAAAACACATATCAATATTTGTGGGACAACACTAAATCTGCAAATAGGAAAGACTTTTTAACATTGTCTTTGTCCATTTGTGCTGCAACAACAAAATATCATAAAATGTGTAGTTTATAAACAACTATTTTTTCACAGTTCTGGAAACTGGGAAGTCTAGAACTATGAAAAGTCTCAAGGAATCAGTTGCTTTAATATCTGGAAAGGACCGCTTTCTATTTCCAGCATGGCTCCTTGTTGTTATGTCTTTGAAAGGAGGTGAATACTGTGTCCTAATGTGGCAGACAGTATGGAAGGGCAAAAAAAAAGAGGGCTGGATAGCTCCCCCAGGCATTTTTTTAAATGATGCACTGATTGCACATGTGAGACCAGAACTGTCATGGCCTAAATGTCCCAGTACTTACTACTATTGCACTAGGGATTAAATTTCAACATAAATTTCGAAGGGGACACAACAATTAAGACCATAGCAGCATTGAGTACCTATATTAGAAGATGAGAAAAGTATCATATTAATAACCTCAGCTTCCACCTTAAGAAAGCAGACAATCAGATTATTCTGAAAATAAGTCAAAGAAAAGAAATAATAAATTCCAGACTAAAAATCAATAAATCAAAACTTACAGATCAGACATGATAGCATAGATACATTACTCAATTCTCCTCTCCACTAAGTAACGTTATAAATACTGCAAATAAAGAAAGAGGCAAACAAAGTTGAACTCTGAAAGGTACTAGGAATAAAGTGAACTGGGTTGACACTCCATGAATGGAAGAAGAATGTAGCACCACACAATCTTATATCTTCCCACCAAGTAGAAGTAGGGGATCTTGACCTGATCTTTCCCAACCACCAACCTGTCAACAGAAGGCAACTCAGGTAAGCTTATTTCTCCCCTATTCATAAACAGTGCTGTAGCAAGGAGAGCCTGAGAGTTCTTCCACATAGTAACTGCTGACCCAGGAAGTGTTCTTCATCACCCAAAGGCAGGGAAAGGATCCTACAACAAACAGCCTGGTCCTGGAAATCTCTTTGCCTCTACAGGCCAAATACACTCCTCCTACAGCAGAGACTAGAACGTAGGTAGGAAGTACCAGTAGTAGGTGATTCTGTAACAATAAGCACCCGTGAAGAAATGTTCTTGAGTCTCTATAGGCAAAGGTGCTTCTACCACAACAAACATTAAGCTAGAGAATCCTCTTTATCTCCATGGGCCTGCAACTCCCCTTAGATATTGAGAGAGACTCAGTAACCTGGCCTAGGAAAACACTTCTGCTTCTTCAGGCAGCACTGGTAGAGACCAGTGGCAACACTAGTGTCAAGAGGTAAGTGAAAGAGACAAAATAATACCATAAAATCTCTAAAATTAAACTATTTAGAACCACATCCCACAAAGTAGTCTAGGACTTTAATTCTAAACATAAACAGGATGGATATCTGTTAAAATATGAGATTTAATTATGACCCAGAGTCTTTTAACTTAATATGCAAATAGTCTGTAATGTAATTGAAAACCATCCATCATACCAAGAACCATGAAAATCATAACTTGAATAAGAGAAAAAAGTAGACATGAATACAAAGAAGAAACAGATATTGAAATTATGTTGCAGGCATTTTAAACTAGCCATTATAGAAATGCATCGATTAATAATACACCCACTTAAAACAAATGAAAATACAGAAAATTTCAGCAATTTGATGGAAATAGTAGGACTGAAAAATGCAATAAAAGACATAAGTTTAATAAGAAACAACTCTCTGCACAATAACAGAGTAAAATGGAGATTGAATAGGATAGAATCAGTGAACTTGAGAATGAATCGATAGAATTCACCCAATCTGAATTATAGAGAAAATAGTAACTAAAAAAGACAAAGAAAAAAGGAATATAGCCTCAGTGGCCTGTAGGGTAATAACAAAAATCCAAAATTTATATTACATAGGTTCCATAATAAAAAAAGAAAGAGAATTTGTTTGAAAAAATATTCAAATAATCACTGAAAATTTCTCAAATTTTTAACAAAAACAAACCTGCAGAACCAAGAGCCTGAGCAAAACTCAAACCTAATAAACACAAAGATTCATCCCAATGAACAACAACTTAATCTTATAAAATTTAAAAACAAAGAAAAAACATTTTGTAGACAGCCAGAGAGAAATAACACTTCATCTGTGGGGGAAAACCAATTCCGATGATAGCATATTTCTCATTGTAAACCATGAAAGCCAGAAGAAAGTGGCAAAATGTCTTTTAAGATCTCAAAAAAAAAAATAAGAATAATCCTGTCAACTATAAATTCTATGTCTGGTGAAACTATCATTTTAGAATGAACAGGAAAGAAAGACATTTTCGGGCAAAGACAAGTGTTCAATATTTGCAGCAAAACTGATAGAGCTAAAAAGGAAATAGACAAATCCATAATTACAGTTGGAGACTCCATTAGTCACTCTAAGCAATGCACTTCTAAGGGCATAGAAGTTCTGGAAAACATAATCACCAGTATCTAACTGATACAAATAAAACACTTCACACAACAAAAGAAAAATACACATTTTTAGGTGCCTATGGAATATTCACCAAAATAGGCTGTATTCTGAGTCATACGAGTGTCAATGAAAGTAAAATTACTAATGCTATACAGAGTCTGTTCTCTGACCATATGGAATGCAACTAAACATCAGTAACAGAAAACAACAGAAAATGTATTGAAATGTCCAAATTAGAAAAGTCATTTCTAAAAAAATTATGTCTAAGAGTAATTCTTGAATTGAAAATGCACATAGAACTTAATGAAAATGAACATACAGCATATTAAAATATGTGGGATGCAGCTAAAGCAGTGCTGAGAGAGAAATTTATAGCATTAAATGTTTACATTATAAACGCATATAATCTTAGACTCTAAAATCTAAATTCTTACATCAAGAAATCAGTAAAAGAACAGAAAACTCAAAACAGCCATATGGAAGTAGATAATAAAAGCAGAAATCAATGAAATTGAAAATGGAAAAATAGTAGAGAAATTCAATGAAACAAAAAGTTAGCTATTTTTTTTTTTAAATCAATAACATGCTAGCAAGCCTGACCAAAACTTTAATGAAAAAAAGACAGAGAAGACACAATCACCAATATCAAGAATAAAATGCACTTGGACATTCATCTCAGATAAATGAACTCTGATTTTCACACTAAAAATCTATTCAGACCAGCTTTCCTCATAATAGCTCCAAACTCAGAACAGTTCAGCTATTCTTCAACAGGTGAATGGCTAAACAAAATTTGGTAAATACTGTATATATCATAGAATACTAATCAGCAATGAAATATTGAAATACAGCAACTTTAGTGAATAAAAGAGAATTACACTGAGTAAAAGAGCCAATTTCAATGATTCCAGTCATATAACATTTTGAAAATGATAGTTTTAGAAGAGGACTGATTAGTGGTGCTAAGGAGTTAGGAAGGGGTTAAGTTTGGAGAGAGAGAGAGAGACAGAGAGATGATTATATAAGGACAACAGGAGAAATCCTTAATCCTTATGGTGCTGGAATTCTTCAGTATCATGATTGTGGTGCTGCATGCATGAACCTACACATATAATAAGATTGTATAGAGTTGAATACCTACACACACACAAACATACACCACATCTCTCTCTCTCTCTCTCTCTCACACACACACACACACAAAGTGTGAAAAAAAAAAAAAAAAAAAAAGAAACCGGGATAAGATAAATGGATGGTATGAAAGTCAGTATCCTGGATTTGATATTGTACTACAGTTTCATAAACTTTTATCATTGGGAAAAAATGAGCAGATTATACACAGGGCCTCTTTGTATTATTTGTTAGAATCTCATCTGCATCTACACTTAAACCAATACAAATGTCAATTTAACCTCAATGATATTGAAAACAGAAAACCAATAGAAAAAAATCAATAAAATCAAAAGTTGTTTTTGTGAAGATCTATAAGTTTAATAAATCTATAGCCAGATTTATCTTGAAAAAGAGTAAGACATAAATTACCAATATCAAGGATAAATGACATTACTACATATTCTGAAAATATCAAAGGAATATTAAGGCAATAATAGTACACACAGAAAGATGTCAGTGGTCAGAGAGGAAATAACTAAAACCTTGATTTTTTTTTTTTTAAATATTGGTGTAATTGACAAAAGAAATGCCTGACAATAGATACATAGTATCACTTATGTTTTATCCTTGTGTTAAAAATAATAGTTGTCGTGTTTGAACTCATAGTTAGAAAGACCAATATGCAAACAAGCAATACACAGAACTATTATTGATATTGAGGTTTGAAACAAAATTATTTGATTTATCAGAAAAAAAGTGAAAATGATTCTTAACAGCAATGTGATGTGAATCTCAACAATGCATTTTATTTAGCTTTTTCTTTTCATATTCCACAATGTGTAGCTATGATTGATACCAAATGATATCTCAGAATATTTTAAGTTGCGGGAAAATCAACTTGAATTTGGGAGAAGAAAAAAGATTTGGGGTTCAGCATAAAGTGACTGGATTAGAGGTAGAGATTTAAAGTAGCCTGTTGTCGAAGTACAGCTTTAACGAGTGGTCTTACCTACAATATATTTTGGAGGTAAATTCTAAAAGATTCAGGGATGGACAAGATACGAGAATTTTACCTGAAAGAAAGTAGGAAGGATGATGCCTGCTGCTTCTTGTCTATATAACTGGATGCATGGGCAGTACCATTCACTGAAAAAGATGAAGAATGTTTTCAGTTAAATAAAAGTTATATCACATTATTAATACAAACTTAAAAAAAGGACAGGAAACATAACTTTGCTTTACTTTAGTGGA
>NW_016808198.1:3015834-3047436 GCF_001698545.2 Rhinopithecus bieti
TAGTTTTCCTTCTAACAGTCAGGACCCTCAGCTGTAGGTCTGTTGGAGATTGCTTGAGGTCCACTCCAGACCCTGTTTGCCTGGGTATCAGCAGCAGAGGCTGCAGAAGATAGAATATTGCTGAACAGCGAGTGTACCTGTCTGATTCTTGCTTTGGAAGCTTCTTCTCAGGGGTGTAGTCCACCATGAGAGGTGTGGGGTGTCGGTCTGCCCCTAGTGGGGGATGTCTCCCAGTTAGGCTACTCGGGGTCAGGGACCCACTTGAGCAGGCAGTCTGTCCCTTCTCAGATCTCAACCTCCATGTTGGGAGATCCACTGCTCTCTTCAAAGCTGTCAGACAGGATCATTTGTGTCTGTAGAGGTTTCTGCTGCTTTTTGTTGTTGTTGTTGTTGTTGAGCTGTGCCTTGTCCCCAGAGGTGGAGTCTACAGAGACAGGCAGGCTTCCTTGAGCTGCTGTGAGCTCCACCCAGTTGGAGCTTCCCAGCGGCTTTGTTTACCTACTTAAGCCTCAGCAATGGCAGGCGCCCCTTCCCCAGCCTCACTGCTGTCTTGCCGTTAGATGGCAGACTGCTGTGCTAGCAATGAGGGAGGCTCCGTGGGCATGGGACCCTCCCGATCAGGTGTGAGATATAATCTCCTGGTGTGCCTGTTTGCTAAGACCCTTGATAAAGCGCAGTATTGTGGTGGGAGTTACCCAATTTTCCAGGTGTTGTGTGTCTCTGTTCCCCTGGCTAGGAGAAGGGATTCCCTTCCCCCCTGTGCTTCCCAGGTGAAGGGATGTCTCGCCCTGCTTCTGCTCTCACTGGTCGGGTTGCAGCAGCTGACCAGCACTGATTGTCTGGCACTCCCTAGTGAGATGAACCCAGTACCTCAGTTGAAAATGCAGAAATCACCCATCTTCTGTGTCGCTCGTGCTGGGAGCTGGAGACTGGAGCTGTTCCTATTCAGCCATCTTGCTCCGCCCCCCTAGTGGATAGTTTTTTACCTGATCCTAAATAAAATGAACCTTTATAAAACATCAATAGGCATTGGTATTTGTCAATTATAAAATCTGATATTATTGAAAAAATAATAAAACATTTTTGACATTGTTGAGTTTGGAAAAATGGCACAAAATAATCATCCTGAAAGGAAACTTAAAAATGATTGAAAGCATAATTGGTAAATAACTAAAGAGAAATATTAATGCTCAAAATGTTTTTTAAATGTGAAAACAAAACCATTGTTCTCAGAAAAAAGTAAAGGAGAAAAGTAAAATGATCTACATTTTAAGGAAAATAAATTAAGAATTTAAAATATTTAATAAAGTTAACTGCAAAAGTATTTCTGAAAGAAAGCTCATCAATGTTAATATTATTTGCATTTAAATATTTGGTTTTATAGGCATGTAGTGAAAACACTTATTAGATAGAAAATGTCAGGGTCAAAATGATAGAGCTCTTCATTTACCATCATACTTTGAGTGCCTTCTGTGTATTAAGAATTAAACAAATAATGAGGGTACAAAAGTACATTTCATAGTGTGATGGTTAATTTTGTGTCAACTTGACTGGGCTAAGTGATGCCCAGATAGCTGGTAAAACACTATTTCTAGATGTGTCTGTGAGGTATTTCAAGATGGATTAGCATTTGAATTGATAGATCGTATGTCAAGAAGATCACCCTTACTGGTACTAATGAGCATTATCTAAAGCCAAAAGAGAACAACAACAAAATATGTGAATGTATTATTCATAATTCTCTAGAGAAAGAGAACTGTTAACAAAAGCATTATTCAATGATACTTGGTAAAGCATCATCAGGAAGACTCTATTCTGGATCACTGCAATCAATGTATAGACCACTGCAATATGATTTTGCACTCAGGAAGAGAGATTGAGCTCAAATTAAAATACAGCATGGGCATGCAGGAATTTATAACCAAAAAGTAGTGTACTGTCACTGGATGGGAAATTACTATGATGAGACATCAGGGGTAATGAGAATTCTGGCTAAGCCAACCTAACGAGGTTCTTGTTGAAGATAGTTCAGAATATTCAGACATCATCTGGGGGATGGTAGAGGATGAGAAAACTGACTAGATGTAAAATGATCAGGTATCAGAAGTTGGGGTTCTTACTAAACTAACATACTAGGTTTGCTAAAACTATATTTTACAATGAAGAACACAGTTGGGCTTAGGAAAATGTTCAGGAGCCTGACTAAAGTTTGGCTAAAAAAGGAGTCTTTGTCAGAACCAATAAAATGTATGTGTGATCAGATAAAAGTATCCATTAAAGTAAAATAATCTTATGTTTCTGATTCTTCTTTTTTTAAGAAAAGTTTCTATTAAAGATGCAATACCACTTTTACATAACCAAAAACATATGTGTGCGCACACACACAAACAGAGATTTACTGTAGGAATCAGCTGACATGATTATAGAAGTTGAGAAGTCCCACAATCTGTAATCTGCAAGCTGCAGAACCAAGAATCATTCAGTCCAGTCTGATGACCTGAGAACTAGATGGTCGATAGGGCAATTCTTAATGTGAGTTTGAAGGCCCATGAACCAGGAGAACTGAATTCCAAAGGCAGGAGAGGATACATGTCCCAGCTCAAACAGAAAGAGAAATTTTTCCCTCCTCTGCCTTTTTGCTCTATTTGAGACCTTAATAGATTGTATGATGCTCACCTATATTGGTAAGGACAATCTTCTTTACTCAGCCTATCAAGTTAAAAGCTAATCTCTTTCTAAAACATCCTCACCGACACATCTAGAAATAACGTTTCATCAGCTACCTTGGCATTGCTTATCCCACTTAAGTTGCCACATTAACCATTACTGGTATACATCTTGTCAGTTTGGCACCCATACATTTCTTTTTAAATTATATTTAATTTCTAAATAAAAACAATAACAAGATGATATTTTTACCTAACAAAAGCTCCATGTCAAATAAACAGTAGTTATCTGCAGGTGATATTAGGACCTTGCTCCAAATGCTGAAGACCCGTACCACCATTCACCTATAAGAGCCTGTCACAGGCTTCAAACCCCTATCTGCCACTGCCAACTTAAGCACTGTTGGAACAGCCGGTTCAAATGGCACAAGCTGCAGAGAGGCTTGATAGTAGCCTGGACTAGTTGGTGAACCAACTCTTGTTTGGGGCCTCACTCAAATAAAGTAGCTTATCAGGTTATTTAGTCAATGAGTTGGAGTAACTCAAATTAGGAATATCTTCTATCCAAAATCCACATAGACCTACTAGGCTTTGTGATTCTTTCTTGGTTGTAAGAGGAACAGATTCCACAACTTCTCCTTCACTTTAGAAAAACTGTCTCAATATTCCCCATACCTTTGAACCCCTAGAAATTTAGAACCTTCAGTGAGGTAGAAGGCTCTTAATTTTAAGTTGGGTTAATTTCCCACCCTCTGACAAGCAAATGCCCTCACAAAATGTCTGGAATAGTTACTACTTCTCAGTCATTAGACCTAATCAGCATAATCTCATCAATGTAAATGACCAGTGTAATATCTTGCAGAAGGAAAAAAGCAACAAAGATACCTGTGAACTAAATTATGACACAAGCCTGGAGAGTTCATATACCCCTGAGGTAGGAGAGTGGAATTATGTTGCTGGCCTTGTCAGCTAAAAGCAAACTCTGGTTGGTCCTAAGGACAGAGATGGAGAAAAAGACATTTGCCAGATCAATAGCTGCATCTCAGATCCCAAGGATTGTGTTAATTTGTTCAAGCAATGACATCACATGTGGTATACCAGCTACAATTGAAATCACCACTTAGATAAGCTTATGGTAATCCACTGTTATTCTCCAAGGTCTATTTCTTCCACACAGGCCAAATAGGAGACTTGAATGAAGATGTGGTGGGAATCATCACTTTTGTATCTTTCAAGTCCTTCATGGTGGCACTAACCTGTACAATCCCTTCAGTAATTATATATTGCTTTTGATTTATGATTTTGCTAGGTAGAGGCAGTCCTAATGGCTTCCATTTGGCCTGTCTCACCTTAATAGCCCTCACTCCACAGGTCAGGGAACCTATGTGAGAATTCTTAGAGCTGCAAAGTATATCTATTCCAATTTTTCCTTCTGGAGCTGGGGAAGTAATCACAAGACGGGTTCACAGATTCACAGGACCCATTCTGAAATGGACCAGAGCTAAAACTCCATGGATCATTTGACTTCCATAAGCCCCTCCTCTAACTGGAAGCCACAGTGATGTTTTGGGTCTCCTGGGATCATGTCAGTTCAGTCAGTGTCCAGTAGTTTCCAAAGGTCTGAATATTTTATTTCCTAATGCACAGTTCCTCTGGTAAAAGGCTATAATTCCTTTTGGGGAAGGTTGGAAGAAAAATTCAAGAGTACAAATTTTTGATAGTGTACTGGGCCCCATCTCAAAGGAATCTGGCCTCCCTTTTATTCAGTAGACTCCGGTTCCAGTTCTGGAAACTAACAAAATTCTGAGAATTAATTGAAGGGTTGTGTCTTTGTTTTTATGGTTTGAGTTAGAATTTTGTTCACATAACCTAGAAGTTTCCTGTTTGTACAGATCAAGTAAGAATTTAGTAGCCTTTATATTTATTTCTCTTTGAAGAACGTCATGATTAATTAGCCGAAGCCATAGATCTGCACAGTCAGTCTGTTCTGATTGCTTCTTTGACTCTGCTGTCCATTATGGTAACTACACCCACTTTTAAGTTGGCAGTTGTCATCATGTTGTCCTTGCCATCCCAGGATCCAATTATTCTCATCTCATTTAGGCTTTTTTCTGTTGAGTGACTGTGGTTCCCACTACAAGTTCTGGCCCACGGAGAAGAGTAATCACAGAGCTTTTCAAGGATGTCAAAGCTCCCCTCAGATATTTATTTCTCAAGGTAGTGATGAAAGTTATTCTTTCTGTACATTTTCAGTGTGGGAAAGTAGGTGTTAAATGATAAATCCACTTTAAAATTCCAAATTCCCTAAGGCTCAAAATCCTTTCTTTTATATTAAAGCAGAGGATATTAGGCATTTCCAATTCACTCATGGTAGACCATGTTTTCATCTATGTTTTAGCCAAACAACCAAACTGTTATTGTCCTAATTTCTAGAGCTATAACAATGAATGCAGAATCTCTGCCTAGTGAGCTTTATATGAATAAATACAACCTGATCCAAATTTATAATTTGTCCCACCATTATCCTGTGCCCTTCATATTCACTTTCATACATGTTCCCTGGATTTCTCCTTGTCTAATTTAGGAAATGTAAGTACTTCTTTTGGAGTGTAACACACCTCCCCATAGGACACACTTTGTACTTTGCCATTAGTATCCTACTAGGAATGAAGTGTAGTTGTAGGTCTGTAAGCAAAGAGGGATAGTTGGGCTAAGTCCTGAGGAGAATTAACATTGTCTTGCATGACAATTGATTTAGAAGAGGTCAATATCATTTCTCAGGCAATTCAGCGTTATTCCCTTGAGATGGAAGGGCAGATATCAGTGTTGTGGGGAGGCTACTACAACTAGTGATGGGGAGGTCACTTCTGATGACAATAAGAGTCTGCTTCTACTCAGGGTGGAGATATCGCTCCCATTGGCAAAAAAAAAAAAAAACACTCTAATAAAATCTCATCACAATTTACGAAATCAATGTCACCAGCCTCGTCAGGGTCTTCCCATATGTTCCTTTCCCAACTATATGGTTTGGATGTTTGTCCATTCCAAAGCTCATGTAGAAAAGTAATTACCAACGTTAGAGGTGGGGCCTGATGAGAAGTGGTTGGATCAAGGTGGTAAATACCTCAAGAACGGTTTGACACCATTCCCTTGGTGATAAGTGAGTTCTCGCACTGTTAGTTTACACAAAACTGTTTGTTTAAAAGTCCAGGACCTCCCAACCATCACCCCATTGCTCCCGCCCTTGCCATGTGATGTGCCTTCTCTTGCTTTACTTCTGCTATGATTGTAATCTCTCTGAGCTCCTCACCAGAAGCAGATGTCAATGCCATGCTTCCTGTACAGCCTATAGAACCATGAGACCATTAAACCTCTTTTCTTTATAAGTTACCCAGTCCCAGGTACACTTTAATAGTGGTGCAAAAACAAACTAATACAACAGCTTACAGGAACCCACTATTTTCCAATAAATGTCCTCACTCTAACATTAGGCACCCTGCAAGTCTGGGTGTTCAACTTGCACTGTAATTCAGCCAATCATGAGATGATGTCCTGTGGTTGACTGTCAGCAATTTTAACCCTGTGACAGACTACAAGAGGGAAGGATATCTTTCAAGGAACACCTGGAAGCTTTTAGGTCAAGCTTGTCTAACCCACATACTGCAGGCTGCATGTGGCCCAGGATGACTTTGAATGCAGCCCAACACAAATTTATAAATTTTCTTAAAACTTTATGAGATTTGTTCTGTGATTTAAAAAATCTCATCAGCAATCATTAGTGTATTTTATGTGTGGCCCAAGATAATTCTGTTTGCAAAATGGCCCAGGGAAGGCAAGAGATTGGACACCCTTGTGACTTAGGTCATTTATGCCATGCTTGAACTGAGAATTTGAATTCCTGAGCTCATCAATCTTTTACCACTTTGTCCAGTAACATTAAGAGTAACCAAACAATGCCATTGTATTTCTTAGCTTTTAAAAAATATTGGAAAGTAGTATATAAATGTCACTTAGCTTTTTGCTTCTTACAAGTGGTCGATTAGGAGTATTCAATGCAGGTATGGCATAACTCGATAAAATAGTTCATGCCACAAACTAACTGTACCTTTTTTCTACTAAAAACAGAGACTTTTGATTGTCTTTAGACCAAACAAGATTAGAGAGCCAGTTCCAGAAAGCCCAGAAACAATTCAGAAAACTTATTCTTAGTTTTTTTCCCCCAGAACTACTCTGAGTATCAAAATCTGTATTAGGGTTCTTTGAAAAAAACAGAACCAATAGAATATAGATAGATTATAGATAGATGGATGGATGGATAGATAGATAGATAAAAAAGAATTACTGTTAGATTGACTCACACAATTATGATGGCTGAGCAATTTGCCATTTGCCATCTGCAAGCTGGTGATCTAGTTCAATTAAACCAAGAGCACAGTTTTCTCTGCTTTTGTTATATTTGAGCCATCAAGGGATTAGATGATGCCCACCCACATTGGTGAGGATGCTCTTCTTTACCTAGTCTACTCCTTAGAATGCTCATATCTTCTGGAAACACCCTCAAAGACACACTAATAAATAACTTTTCACCAGCTATCTGGGCACTCCTTAGCCCAGTCAAGTTGACATACAAAATTAACCATCAGTAAAGGAAAGGTGAATGTGCTCTTTGCTTGGGCTGAGGAAGCCATCTTCTCACAGCATCAGGTATCAGCCCTCTTGTTTCTTGGGCTTTTGTACTTGGACTGGTGCTTACATCATTGGCTTCCCTGGTTCTCAGGTCTTCAGGTTTGTACTTGAACTACACTACTCACTTTCCTCAACCTACAGTTTGGAGAAGGAAGCTGGTGGACCTCCATAATGATGTAAGTCAATCCCTCAATGAATCTCTTTCTGTATTCCTATTAACTGTTTCTGTAATCATATTAACAATATTAATAGGAAATATATAACAATTATTATTATACATGTATATCCTGCAATATTAATATTAATATCCTATTAATACTGTATCTCTGGAAAACCTTGAATAATACACAGAGCATATTATTGTGCCCTAACTCAGTTGGCTGTCTATTAAAAGAGAAAAAGAATATCTATTGTTTAAAAAGTATATTATTAACACAAATAATAGTCTGGAGAGCTCCCACGGAAATATATTGGCGGATAGAAATGGTAGAGATAAATTTCATAATGATATGGTAATTTTTATCAGAATGTTATTGTCCTTTGTCTAGAGTACTCCGAATGAATTTGGGGATACTCTTAAGGCACTCTTCCATGTTGCTATGTATGCCAATATTTTCCAATACAGGACAAATTTTCCAAAGAGTACCTTGTAGCAAAACAGCAAATAAAACCAAACCAAATATTAATAGCTAAATTGTAATAATTGCTGTTTTGCTTTATTATCTCTAAATCCAACTCCACATCAACCTTCTTTTCTCTCTGTGTTCTCATCTCTACCCTTATGCACATAGTGTAAATAAGCTTGAGTAACCAAAGTTTTAGTTTGCTCCTGACAATTTTAATATAAACTCAAGTTCTCAATAACTTGAAAAGATAGACAAATATTTTTACTCATCTTATTGAATTTATTGAATCTTAGAAATAGTGGTTGCTTTATTTTCTGTCAGCGAATGAGGACAGTTTTCTTTGCAACCTCAAGCCTGTTGTCCATGCAAGTAATAATAATAATAGCTGGTCTACATTCTACCAGCTTGGTGCTGGTAGAGATGAGATGAGGATGAAAGAAAGATTTCCTTATGGATTCTTTCTTGTGACCTTTATGGTTAGAAATCCCAGCTTGCAGCTGAGCCAAAAGAACAATAGGTAAATCCATAGTCATTGAAACTTCAGTAGTTAGTATAAGGGTAGATAGATAATAGAAAAATATGAATATTGTTATTACCATCATAATTAGCTATGTAATCATGAACTTTATCTATAAAACAAAATCTGAGATAATTTCAGGCCTTAGGAGATTCTGTTTCTAGAATGTCAAAAGAAGTTTTATATAAATTTACCTGATGATTTCTCTAATATCTAGGGAACAAAATAAAACTAGATTACATTTTTTTTCCTCCTGTCTTTTTGTCTTGCCATAACGATTGCTCTGCCTCAAGATTACTGCTAAATATAGTTGAGACATGGCACAGACACGAGTGTGTAGTACGAAGTTGGGGCAACTTAGCTTTTGGTTTTATTGTTGCTAGATTATGTGGTTAACAAAACAAAAGAGATCAACAGGTTGATTTTTGTCTCACCTCTAGTTTCCAAAGCATGTAATGCCAGGGATCTAAATCTAAATGGAAGATTATGTTTCTGCTATTTGTGTTATTATTCCAACGTTTCTACTTCCTCATAAAACGGCACATATGCTTCTGTGCTACAATGAAACAATAACAAGAAAAAACGTTCAAAGTCATATCACCCTACCCTACTTCCTTTTATGTTGTCAGCAATTAATTTTAAATTCTCCAGGCATATTTAAATCAAACATCCAAAATATTCAGCATCAATTTTCTATCATCATCTGATCTAAGTGCTTTAAAAAGAATGCTTCCACCAGCTTCATTACACAGACACATTTTCTAAAGTATGGAGAGATAAGGATTTTCCCCGATCGAAAAAAAAAAAAATCGAAAAAGAGATAGGATAAAACCTTATGGGCCTTGCATTGCTAGTTTATTTCTCAGCTACAATTAATGCTCATAATTCTTCCAATGCCATAGCAGCTAAAGATTAGGAGTAATGGTGTGGCCTTAGGAATCAGGATAAAGTCATTTAAAATGAATCTAAAACCATTCTAGATACATTGAGGGTATTGCATATTTTAGAATAGTGTCTTTCCCCAAAATATAATAGACTAAAGGATTATTTCATATAGTTCAAATTTTATGCATTTCCTTATATGCGTTTAGCATATGCAATTAAAAGAATAGCTACAGAAAAAAAAAAATTGGAGCGCTGGTGCTAGAAACATAACTTCAAAAGTCTGAGAATATAATTACAGAATGACAGGAAAGACATTTCGCAAGCAACAAGATTAAGACCAAAATGGACTAAAATTAGACATCAATACAGATAAAAAATTTTGAAATTATACAAATATGGGGAAGTTAAACAACATGCCCCTGAATGATCAATGGATTAATAAAGAAGTTAAGAAAATAATTTTTAAAATTTTGAAACAAATGAAAATAAAAACACAAAATGCTACAACTGACGGGATACAGCAAAAGCAGTACTAAGGGGTAAGTTTATAGCAACAAATACCTCCATCAGAAAAGCAGAAATATTTCAAATAAATAACCTAACACTGCAACTCAAGGAACTCAAAAAGCAGCAGCAAATGAAGTGAAGAAGATGGAGCACACTAGCTAAATAAAACTATCCAGTGATAGTTCCAACCACCCAAAGAACACAAATTGAACAACTATCCATGCAAGAAAGCACCTCCATGAGAGCCAAAATATCAGATCTCTCAAGAAAGATGGATACAAACAAGTCCAGACTGCAAAGACTGGAATAAATATCTAACACTTAAATGCCCAGACTTTGATTAAGGTCCATAAACTTTAAGAATATCCAGTAAAACATGACCTCACCAAACAGACTAAATAAGGCATCAGTGACCAATCCTGGAGTGATAGAGATTTATGACTTCTCAGCTAGGGAATTAAAAATAACTGTCTTGAGGAAGCTCAATGAACTTTAAGAAAACACAAGAAAAATTCAGAATTATATCAGATAACTTTAATAGAAAGATGGAAATAATTTTTTCAGAATCAGGTAAAAATTCTAGAGCTAATAAGTTCAATTGACAAACTAAAAAATGGGTTTCAACAGCAAAATTGATCGAGAAGAAGAAAATAATGTGAGTGTAAATGCAGGCTTTTTGAAAATACACAGTCAGAAGAGAAAAAATAGAAAACAATGAAAAGCACCCATGAGATATAGACTGTAACCACAAAAGGGCAAATTTAAGAGATACTGTCCTTCTGTCCTTGAAGAAGACATAGAGGAAGAAATTGGGGTAGAAGGTTTATTCTAAGAGATAACAGAGAACTTTCCAAACATAAAGTTATGAATATCCAGGTACGAGAAAGTCAAAGAAGACCAAGAAGATTCCACCCAAATAAAACGACCTCAAGACGTATTATGATCTAACTATCAAAAGTCAAGAACAAAGGAAAGATTCTAAAAGCATCAATAAAAAAGAAGCAACTAACATATAAAGGAGCTATGACACATTTTGCAGCAGACTTCTCCGCAGAAACTTTACAGGCTAGAAGAGAATGGAATGACATAATCAAAGTGTGAAGGAAAAACAAACAAACAAAAAAAACTTTTAAGTAAAATACTGTATCCAGCAAAGCATGCTTATCTTTCAAGCATGAAGGAGAAATAAAGACTACCTCCAGACAAACAAAAGCTGTGAAAATTCATCAACACTAGACCTGTTTTAAAATAAATGCTAAGGGGAATTCTTCAGTCAGAATAAAAAGATGTTAATATGCAGCAAGGAATCATTTGATGGTATAAAATGCACTGCTAAAAGCCAGTAGAGAGACAAATACAGCATGCTGTAACACTGTAATTTAAATGGATAAACCAAATATATATGTAGTCTGAAGACTAAAAGAAAAACTTGTCAAAAACAATAATAACTATAGCAATTTGTTGAAAGATAGACAATAAACCAAAATGTAGAGACTACAAAAGGTCCAGGGCGGGCGCGGTGGCTCAAGCCTGTAACCCCAGCACTTTGGGAGGCCGAGACGGGCGGATCACAAGGTCAGGAGATCGAGACCATCCTGGCTAACATGGTGAAACCCCGTCTCTACTAAAATACAAAAAAAAAAAAAATTAGCCGGGCGTGGTGGCGGGCAGCTGTAGTCCCAGCTACATGGGAGGCTGAGGCAGGAAAATGGCATGAACCCGGGAGGCGGAGCTTGCAGTGAGCCCAGAAGGCACCACTGCACTCAAGCCTGGGCCACAGAGTGAGACTGCATCTGAAAAAAAAAAAAAAAAAGTCCAAAAGTGGGAGCGAATTGAAGTATAAAATTTTAGTTTTCTCTTGGCTCTTTTTTTTTTTTTTTCTAGTTCCTCCTTTAGTTTTCTATCCGAGCTAAGTTTTTTTAGTTTAGAATAACTAGTTAAAATATGTTTTTGCAAGCTTCATTGTAGCCATAAAGCAATGATAATATATACGTAAAAAAATAATAAAAAGCAAGAAATTAAAACATTCTACCGGAAGAGAGCCTGGAGATCATGGTTGACAGGAGGCAAGACTAAATTGCAGCTCCCACTTGGACGAGCAGAACAGCGTGTGGAGACTCGCATTGTGAACTTTTGCTCCAGAGTGACTGCAGGAACACATTAGGAAAGCCAAGAGAACCCACAGATCCTCTAAAGGAAGAGGATTGCTCCTACAGGACCCAGGAGATGCCTGAAATATTGTAAGTGCCCAAACTTCGGAAGTGGGAAAGGGAGATCCTCCACTCCTGAACACACACCCGCAAAGGGGAACCTGAAGGTCTAGATTACATAAGGAGAAGATTTTGACCTTACCTAGAATTGAGTCAATTTAGAGAGCTGAGCAAAATACAGGGGTAGTAGACACAACAGAAAAATCCCTGTGGGCTCACTGGGTCACCTAGCAAACCATTCCTGCCTCACCTCACAGCGGTCCTTTAAGAGGGTTGCCAGAGGCACTGGGAAAAGGCCACAGAGAGAAGGAAACCTCCAGCTAAACTTTGTAACAATTTGAACCACTCAAGACATCTCCTGGCCAGAACTTGGGAGAGAAAGTGAATCCAGTGTGCAGACTTCACAGGTGGGGGAATAAGGACAGCCCCAGATGGGTAGCCTGGGACAAGTTCTCAGCCCTGTTCACCCACTGCCTGGAAACAGATTGGGTGTTTCTGATAGAGGCATGGTTGGGAGTGGGGCTGGCCCTTTGGGTTGCATGGGGTCTGGGTGAGGCCTATGACTGCCAGCTTTCCCCCATTTCCATGAGAACCTGCATTACACAGCAGAGACAGCCATAAACGTCCTAGGAACATAACTCCATTGACCTGGGAACCTCACTCCCATTTCCCACAGCAGCCACAGCAAGACCCACTCAAGTGGAGTCTGAGCTCATTCTGCCTAGCCCTGCCCTCACCTAATGGTCATTCCCTACCCACCCTGGTAACTGAAGACAAAGGGCATATATTCTTGGAAGTTCTAGGGCCCTGCCCACAACCTGTTCCTCCCCATACTATCACAGCTGATGCTCTCATGAAGGTGCCATCTCCTAGCAGGAGGCCAATCAGCACAAAAATAGTACACTAATTAACCAAAGCTAAGGACGCTCACATAGTCCATTTCAACCCCCTGCCACCACCAGAGCAGGTGTTGGTATCCACAATTGAGAGACCTACAGAGGGTTCATATCAAAGGACTCTATGCAGACAGTCCCCAGTACCAGCCTGGAGTCTGGTAGACTCCCTGGGTGGCTAGACCCAGAAGAGAGATAACAATCACTACAGCTCAACTCTCAAGAAGCTGCATCTTCAGGAAAGGGGGGAGAGTACTACATCAAGGAAACTCCTCATGGGACAAAAGGAACTGAACTACAGTCTTGAGCCCTAGACCATACCTCTGACAGAAACTACCCAAATGAAAAGGAATCAGAAAACCAACTCTGGTAATATGACAAAACAAGGTTCTTTAACACCACCAAAAAATCACAGTAACTTAGCAACAATTGATCCAAACCAAGAAGAAATCCCTGATCTATCTGAAAAAGAATTCTGAAAGTTAGTTATTAAGCTAATCAGGGAGGTGCAAGACAAAGGCAAAGCTCAATGTAAGGAAATAAAAAACAAAATGATACAAGAAGTGAAAGGAGAAATATTCAATGAAATAATAGCATAAATAAAAAAACAATAAAAACGTCAGGAAACAGTAGACACACTTACAGAAATGCAAAATGCTCTGGAAAGTCTCAGTAATAGAATCAAACAAGCAGAAGAAAGAACTTCAGAGCCTGAAGACAAGGTTTTTGAATTAACCCAATCCAACAAAGGCAAAGAAAAATGAATAAGAAAATGTGAACAAAGCCTCCAAGAAGTCTGGGATTATGTTAAATGACCAAACCTAAGAATAATCTGCATTCTGAGGAATAAAGAGAAATCTAAAAGTGTGGAAAATATATTTGAGGGAATAATTGAGGAAACCTTTTCCAGCTTTGCTAGAGAATTAGACATCCAAATACAAGAAGCTCAAAGAACACCCAGAAAATTCATCACAAAAAGATTATCACCTAGGCACATTGTTGTCAGGTTTTCTAAAGTTAAGATGAAGGAACCTTAACAGTTGTGAGGCAAAGCACCAAGTAACCTGTAAAGGAAAACCTACCTGATTAACAATAGATTTCTCAGCAGAAACCCTACAAGTTAGAAGAAGCTGGGAATCAATCTTCAGCCTCCTCAAACAAAACAATTATCAGTCAAGAATTTTGTATCCAGTAAAATAAGTATCATATATGAGGACACATACACTCTTTTTCAGACAAAAAAATGCTGAGAGAATTTGCCACTACCAAGCCACCACTACAAGACCTAAAAGAAACTCTACATCTTGAAACAAGTCCTGGAAACACATTAAAAGACAACCTCTTTCAAGCATAAATCTCACAGGACATATAAAGGAAAATACAATTTAAAAAGCAAACAAAAAAACAAGGTATACAGGCAAAAATAGCATGACGAATAAATTGCTACCTCACATCTCAATACTAATGTTGAATGTAAATGGCCTAAATGGTCCACTTAAAAGATACAGAATTGAAGAGTAAGATAAGAATTTACCAACCAATTATTTGCTGCTTTCAAGAGACGCACTTAACATATAATGACTCAAATACACTTAAAAGGCAAAGTGATGGAAAAAAGACAGATCATGCAAATGGACACCAAAAGTGAGGAGGAGTAGCTATTCTTATATAAGACAAAACAAACTTTAAAGCAACAGCAGTTAAAAAAGACAAAGAGGGCCATTATGTAATGGTAAAAGGCCTTGTCCAACAGGAAAAATATCACAATTCTAAATATATATGCACCTAACACTGGAGCTCCAAAATTTATAAAACAATTACTAATGGACCTGAAAAATGAGATAGACAGCAACACGAAAATAGTGGGGAACTTCAATACTTCATGGACAGCACTAAGCAGGTCATCAAGACAGAAAGTCAAAACAGAAAAAAAATAGATTTAAATTATGCCCTGGAACAAAGGGACTTAACAGATCAGAACGTTCTACTCAAAAACCACAGATTATGTATTCCATTCAACAGCAAATGTAACTGTCTTCAGATAGTCCATATGGTAGTTCACAAATCAAGCCTCAATAAATTCAAAAAATTGAAATTTTATCAAGCATTCTGTCAAACCACAATGGGATAAAACTGTAAATCAACTCCAGAAGGAACCTTCAGAACCATGCAAATACATGGAAATTAAATAACCTGCTTTTGAATAATCATTGCATCAAAAACAAAATCAAGATGGAAATTAAAAAATTCTTCAAACTGAAAGACAATAGTGACACAACCCATCAAAATTTCTGGCATACAGCAAAGGCAGTGCTAAGAGGAAAGTTCATAGACCTAAACACCAATATCAAAAAGACTGAAAGAGCACAAATGGACAATCTAAGGTCAAACTTCAAGAAACTAAAGCAACAGGAACAAACAAAACCCAAACTCAACAGAAGGAAGGAAATAACCATGATCAGAGCAAAACTAAATGAAATTGGAAACCAAAAAATATAAAAGATATATATATATATAAACCTGGTTCTTTGAAAAGATAAATAAAATTGATAGACCGTTAGCAAGATTAACCAAGAAAAAAAAAGCTCAATTAGAAACTTAATGGTAGATATTACAACTGACACCACAGAAATACAAAAGATCATTCAAGGCTACTATGAACAGTTTTATGCACATAAACTGGAAAATCTAGAGGAGATGGACAAATTCCTGGAAGGATACAACCTTCCTTAGCTTAAATCAGGAAGAATTAGATACTCTGAACGGACCAATAACAAGCAGTGACATTGAAATGGTAATAAAAAAAATCAACAAATAAAAGTCAAGGACTCGATGAATTCACAGCAGAATTCTACCAGAAATTCAAAGAAGAATTGGTACCAACTCTATTGACACAATTCCACAAGATAGAGAAAGAGGGGACACTCTTTAAATCATTCTGTGAAGCCAGTATTACCCTAATACAAAAACCAGGAAAGGACATAACCAAAAAAGAAAACTGTAGACCAATATCTCTGATGAATATAGATGCTAAAATTCTTAACAAAATTCTAACTAACCAAATCCAACAACACATGCAAAGGTAAGCCACCATGATCAAGTGGGTTTCATACCAGGGATGCAGGGATAGTTTAACATACACAAGTCAATTAATGTGATACATCTCATACACATAATCAAAACCAAAAGTCACATGATCATCTCAATAGATGTAGAAAAAAACATTTGACAAAATCCAGCATCCTCTTATGATTAAAACTCTCAGCAAAATTGGCATATAAGGGATATAAATCAAAGTAGTATAAGCCATCTGTGACAAGCCCACAGCCAACATAATACTGAGTGCTGAAAAATTGAAAACATTCCCTCTAAAAACTGGAACAAGACAAAGATGCCCACTCTTACCTCTCCTCCAAATTGGTAAAGAGAATGTCAAATTGTCACTGTTTGCTGAAGATATGATTGTTTACCTAGAAAACCCTAAAATCTCCTCCAGAAAGCTCTAGAACTGATAAAAGAATTCAGCAAAGTTTCCAGGCACAAAATTAATGTACACAAATCAGTAGCTCTTCTATACAACAACAGCGACCAGGCTGAGAATCAAGTGGAGAACTCAACTCCTCTTACAATAGCTGAAAAAAAACAAAAAACAAAAAACAAAAAAAAAAACAAAAAAACTATTTAGGTGTATACCTAACCAAAGAGGTGGAAGACCTCTATAAGGAGGTCTACAAAACACTGCTGAAATAAATCATAGATGACATGGACTAATGGAAACACATCCCATGCTCATGGACAGGTAGAATCAATATTGTAAAAATGACCATACTGCCAAAAACAACCTACAAATTCAATGTAATTACCATCAATATGCCACCATCATTTTAGATAGAATTAGAAAAAAAAATTCTAAAGTTTATATAGAACAACAACAGAAAGAAAAGCCCACATAGCCAAAGCAAGACTAAGTAAAAGGAACAAATCCATAGGCATCACATTACCTGATTTCAAACTGTACCATAAGGCCATAGTCACCAAAACAGCATGGCATAGACATAAAAACAGGCACATAGACCAATGAAACAGAATAAAGAAGCCAGAAATAAACCCAAACACTTATAGCCAACTGATCTTCAACAAAGCAAACAAAAACAAAAAGTGGGAAAAGGACAATCCTTTCAACAAATGGTGCTGGGAAAATTGACAAGCCACATGTAGGAGAATGAAACTGGATCCTCATCTCTCACTTTATGCAAAATCAACTCCAAATGGGACACGTACTTAAATCTAAGACCTAAAGCTATACGAATTCTAGAAGATAACATTGGAAAACCCCTTCTAGATATTGGCTTAGGCAAGGATTTCATGACCAAGAACCCAAAAGCAAATGAGATAAAAGCAAAGATAAATAGCTGAGACTTAATTAAACTAAAGTGCTTTTGCACAGCAAAAGGAGCAGTCAGCAGAGTAAATAGGCAACCCATAGAGTGGGAGAAAATCTTCACAATCTGTACATCTGACAAAGGACTAATCTGGAATCTACAACAAACTCAAATTAGCAAGGAAAATAAACAAACAATCCCATTAAAAAGTGGGATAAGAACACGAGTGGGCAGTTCTTAAAAGAAGAAATACAAATGGCCAACAAACATGAAAAAATGCTTAACATCACTAATCATGAGGGAAATGCAAATCAAAACCACAATGCAATATTAAGTACTAATGAAATTATTCATAGAAATAGGAAAATTTCTACTATTTGTAGAAAACCACAAAAGAATCCAAATATCGAAAGTAATACTAAGAAAAAAGAATATAACTGCAGACATCAAACTATCTCACTTCAAAATATACTATTAGGTTGGTGGAAAAATAATTGCATTTTTTGCCATTAAAAGTAATAATAAAAACTGCAATTACTTTTGCACCAACCTAATAAAAAGCTACAGTAACCAAAACAACATATTATTATAAAAACACACCCATAGAACAATGGAGTGGAACATACAACATAGAAATAAATCCACTTATTTATAGCCAACTGTTTTTTGATAAAGGCATCAAAAGCATACATTGTGGAAAGGACAGCCTCTTAAATAAATGGTTTCGTGAAAACTGGGTATCTATATGTAGAAGAATAAAACTAGACGTCTCTCTCTCACCTTATAAAAATAAAAACCCAAATAGACTATAGGCTTAAAGGTAAAACCCAAAACTATAAAATTACTAGAATAAAACATAGGGGAAATATTTCAGGACATTGGTCTAGGAAAAGATTTTATGTGTTAGACTAAAAGCATATACAACAAAAGCAGAAATAGACAAATTGGACTATATCAAAATAAAAAGCTTCTGCACAGCAAGGGAACTATCCACAGAATAAACAGCAATCCACAGAATGGAAAAAAATTGCAAAGTATTTGTCCAACACGGGAATAACATTCAGAATGGACAAGAAACCCAAACAATCTAAGAGTCAAAAAGCGGCAACAACAACAACAGAAAACCCATTTAAAAAACAGGCAAAGGATTGGAGTAGACATTTCTCAAAAATAGACATACAAACCGCAAACAAATGTATGAAAACATGCTTAACATCACTAATCATCAGAGAAATGTAAATCAAAACCACAATGATATATAATATCACTCTAGTTAAAATAGTTGTTATCAAAAATAACAAATGCTGTCAAGGATCCAGAGAAAAGGGAAATCTTACACACTGTTGGTGTGAATGTAAATTAGTAGAGCTATTATGGAAATAATGTGAAGATTCCTCAAAACCTAAAACTAGAACTATCATATGATCCAACAATTTTACTTCCCGGTATATATCCAAAGGAAAGAAAATCAGTATATTGAAGAGATACCTGCATTCCCATATTTATTGTAACATCATTCCCAATGGTCAAGGTGTGGAATCAGTATAAGTGTCCATCAATGGATAAATGGATAAAGAAAATGTGGAATATTATTCAGGCATGAAAAATAATGAAATTCTGTCATTTATGGAAACATGGATGACCCGGGAGGACATTAGGTTAAGTGAAATAAGTCAAACAGAGAAAGATAACATGAATATGGTATTTTTGATAGCTTTGGTTAGAAAAGCAATTTTGGAAAATATGTTATCATATTTTAAATTAAACTGCAGTAAAATATTTGTAGCTATTCAGTATTTCCAATTTTATTAATTTTATTTTAAAACAAAAAAATAGCACTTTCCTATTACAGTTGAATACAGGAGATGTTGGAAAGAACTAAATCACAAGCTTTAAAATCATAACATTTTAGTTTTTTCACAATGTCGAATATACTTTTGAAACTGTGTTTATTTTCGTATACGTTCATTTTGATGTCTTTTGGTAAAGGTCTTCCTTCTGATGACCAATGGCAAATAACATGCTTAAAACTTATGAGATTAGAGAAAAGGATGGTTAACAAAAATAAATCAGGAAAATAATATTACCGATAGAGATCTGCAGTAACCCCTGAGAATATGAAGCTTATACAAATTTTGTATCCAAAAAAGAGACACAAATATTTCAAATAGATAAGAAGTAATGGTGTGGCTGCCATGGCAAGAATAAATACTTATGTAAGCTATAAACATTCCTGATCTAGAGGGTCTTTCCACACTCTAGCCCCATACCTGCCAACAAACAAACAAACAAACTAAAAATCCACATTGAAGGAAGAGTACAAAAAAATATCAAAGAGAACAGAATTTCTTCCAGTTCCCTTTCGTACCTACTCTCTCACCATAACCTCCAACAATTTCCTCCCTCTGTGTGCATGTATACATTTCTCACAGCAACAGGTGGACGTTATTTCATCTGCTCTTGAACCTGTGCAGGCCTTATGATTGGCCTTGATAATGAAATGTGTCACAGTATGGGACTTTCCATTCCAGCCTTAAAAGGACTGCCAGTTTTCACTTCATGCCTCTTAGAACTCAGTCATCACTCTGGGAGAAGCTCAAACCACATATAGAGGCCAAGCAGTTAAGGACAGAGGTGCTTCATTTCACATCCCCAGTTGAGACTCCATCTAACTCTCTGCATCAACAACTAGCTGTGTGAATGAGCCATTATGGGCATTCCAGCCAAGTCGCTTAGTTTACTACAGCACACAGAATCCTCACAGAATCATGAAAAAAAATTGCTATTCTTTAATCCACTAACTTATGTGTTTGTAAAATATATACAGCAATAGTTAACTGAGAAAATCTTCTAGACCCACCTCCTATCAGAATTCATGAGTTTCAACTGAGAATCGTCAATCTTAAAATTTGATTGACCTTAAAATTTGATTCCTATCAGAATTCATGAGTTTCAACTCTGAGAACTGTCAATCTTAAAATTTGATTGACCTTCTTTAGTACTCCCACAATCTAACTGAAGACATTTGTGTAGTTAAATAAAAGAAATAGGATGCTATTTGAAAGCCACCGAGCAGGGAACTTGGCAAACAGTGATATGTGACAATATTTCTCTCAATATCTTTGTAGTGTTATGGAAAGTTCATTATTGTAAACACAGGATGTTTCATGTATGCATTAAATTTGTATCTTGTAGAGAGTGCAGATGTTGAGAGACGAAAATCTGAAGTGATTTTTGAAAAATGATAAATGTTACAAAATTAAATACAATTAAAATTGGCTTTACAAAGAGAAAAAGCCACAGATGTACTTGGTAACCTCCAAGTGGTTCTACATAGGGTCAATTTAAGAGGAAAGCGGTAAGAATGAAAAAAGGAGAAGTAAGAATGAAGCAGATTTTGAAGGACATTGTAAACTCAACTAATACATGCAGATCTTTTTATACAGGAATTAGCCATTTTCATGTTTCAAGTAGGTAGTTGTTATATTTGAGCCTGAGGAAAAAATTATTTTGTAAGAGTAACAGTATTAAATTGATATATAGCCCTTCCACTTGTGTTCATAAGAAAGTATCAGAGTCAGGAATTACTTTTCTGATATAAAAGCCTGGAAAACATGATAAAGTATGTGGGAATATATATGTGTGTGTGTGTGTGTGAGTGTGTGTGTGTGTGTGTATGTATATATATATATATATATACATACACACACACACACTAGCCAGGTGCAGTGGCTCACACTTGTAATCCCAGCATTTTGGGAAGCTAGATGAGTGGATCACTTAACGTCAAGAGCTCAAGACCAGCCTGGCCAACATGGTGAAACATCATCTCTACTAAAAATACAAAAATTAGCTGGGCATGGTGGAGGGTGCCTGTAATCTCAGCTACTTGGGAGGTTGAGGCAGGAGAATTTCTTGAACCAGGGAGGCAGAGGTTGCAGTGAGCTGAGATTACGCCATTGCACTCCCGCTTGGGTAATATAGAGCGAGACTCAGTCTTAAATATATATATATACACACACACACATATATATATGGAGAGAGAGAGAGTAAATTTTAAGTTTTCTCACATACCAAAATATTACTAGTATTTGAGGTAATAGGTATGATATTTGTTTCATTTAGTCATTCTTCAATATACACACATACTACATCTTCATATTGTACACCATAAATATATAAAATTTTTGGAAAAGGGAAAATGTTGTGTGTCAATTTGAAAAAAAGTAAAAAAAAAACAAAAAAAAAAACAATTTGCAGATATCAAGTAATAACCAGCACTAGAATAGTATTTTCTAAAATAAGGAGCATACTGAACTGAGCTCTACCATTGCCAAGACTTTCTGCCTGGAGCCAATTTTCAGTATATGATATAGGGAAGTAGAACCTGGTATGCTCACTGAATTAAAGAGACAGAAATTTGAGTCCAGGGAAACTGAACTGACTAGAATTTATAGGGCACAATTCCAAAGAGGGGAGAGCCAGGTAGACAAGGAATTTCATAATTTGCATAGGGTTCTCTGTGAGTCTTTAGCTATATGCCAACGTGCACATGCTTAAGCTAGAAATCCATGAGACTGGGCAAAAATTTGCAGGAAAAAAGAAAGAAAAGGAAAGAAATAACCAAAGAAAAAAGGAAAGAAAAGGAAAAAAGGAAGGGAGGGCAGAAAAAAAGAAAGAAGAAAGAAAGGAAAGGAAAGAAGAAAGGTAAAGGGAAAGGAAAAAGGAAAGGGTAAGAAGAAAACCGTAAGACAACTCTCAGAGCATAGGACTGGCTTAGAAACAGACACACAGACTGATGGAACAGAATAGAGAACCCAGAAACAAATCCACACACCTACAGTGAACTCATTTTTATATAAAAGTGCCAAGAATGTACACTGGGGAAAAGATAGTCTCTTCAATAAATGGTGTTGGGAAAACTGCATATCCATATAAAGAAGAATGAAAGTAGACCCCTATCTCTGGTGCAAACATGTAACTAAAATGTATTAAATATTTAAATCTAAGGCCCCAAACCATGAAACTCCTACAAGAAAACTTTGAAGAAAATGTCCAGGACGTTGGTCTGGAAAAAAATACCCCATAAGCACAGCAACCAAAGCCAAAATAGATAAATGGTATCACATAAAGTTAAAAAGCTTCTGCTCAGAAAAGGAAGCAATCAACGATTGAAGAGACAACATATAGAATAGAATGAGAGAAAATATCTGCAAATTACCCATCTGACAAAGGATAAATAACCAGAATATATGATATATATATTCAGGGAGAACTTGATATTTATTAAAGCTTTAATACTGAAGGTCATTTTACATAGTTTATATCAACTTCATTCATTCATTCACACATATGGAATTAAAGACGGAAAAATAGAAGAAACACATGTTTTCACTCATATGAAGGAGTTAAAAAAAGTTGAGTTATTAGAAGCAGAGAATAGAATTGTCACTATTAGAGGCTAGAAAAGGTCGGGGGGAGGGAAGCATGGGGGGGGATTAAAGAATACAAAATGACAGCTAGATAGGAGTATTCTATTCTATAGCACTGTAGGGTGAATATAGCTTAAAAATGTTATCACCTAATTTCCAATAGCTAGAAAAGAAAATTTTGATTGTTCCCAACACAAAGAAATGATGATTATTTGGGGTAATGAGTATAGTAATTACCCTGATTTGATCAAAACACAATGTATATATGTATCAATATATCACTCTGTATTCTACAAATACATGCAATTACCAAAAACAATTTGGAGCTTTGTGGTAGAAACACAACTCTAAGAGACTGAGAAATATAATCATAGCAGTGGTCCCCAACCGTGGGGAGTGTTCCACCTCAGATCATCAGGCATTAGATTCTCATAAGGAGCACACAACCTAGATCCCTTGCATGTGCGGTTCACAATAGAGTTTGCACTCCTATGAAAATCTAAAGACACCACTGATTTGATGGGAGGTGGAGCTCAGGTGGTAATGCTCCCTTGCCTGTCACTCACCTCGTGCTGTGCTGCCCAGTTCCTAGCAGGCCATGGACTTGTACTGGCCTGTGGTCTGGAGGCTGGAGAGCCTCCGTTACAGGATCATAGAAAAAATATTTGTCAATCAACAAGGTTCACTTTTTTCTTTTGATATATATTGAAATATCCATTTATATAATTCTGATTTTATGTAAAAAGACTTCTAAATGTAAAAAGACTAGCTAAATCTCTTCAGCTAGCTTACTACTTGGTAAGTAATTTATATTATCAATAAAGAATATCATTTCAAACTCTACTGGAATATTAATGTCACTAATTTTTAAACTCAGTGATACCCTTTGATGTACTACAGTAGCCCCATTCTACAGCCGTACAACAGTTAAACAATTTTCCCCAAGCTCACACTGCTTGTAAGGGACTATGTGGAGGTTTGAGCCAGATTTACTTTGATTCTAGAACCTAGACAATCTCAATTATAATATTGTTGTATCTTAAATAGTCTCAAAATAAATAAAATTGAAGCATAAACAAGTAAAGGGATCATAAGTATACCATGTAGATGCAACACAAAAGAACTGTTCAAAGCATAAAACCATGAAATAGATATTGCAGGAACAAAGTTGGTCCCGACAAGAAGATTGGATGCATCTGGGAAGAAAAATAGAGCGTAATGATGAGCACATTATCTTATGAAGCAGAAGTTCTCGTTCCTGAGGTTCACCAATTAATAAAATTTAGGACAAATCGAAACATGACAAAAGGGTAAATTTCAGGAAAGTTTAGAGGTGAACCCAGGCACATCATTCTACAGATGAAAAAACAAAAAAAGGTCTCTGGAAGTTAAATGACTTCTCTATCTCCCTGAATATCTTCAGTAATTACATACAGAGCCACTAGGCTCAGTTCATACATCTGTAAAACAGTGGGGAAATGCTAACCCTGTTTAGGTCTCAAGCTAAGCCTTAACATATGTTTTAAAAACAATTTATGTGTCCTCTAGAGTACACTTAAAACACTGTAAAATTGTAGTTTATTTTACCGAGGCGAAGTTATTTCTCTTGTAGCACAGGAGAGAAAATGTTTCTTCTATTTTCACCTTTTTAGGTAAATCTGTGAATGAATGAATGAGGTTGATGTAAAGTAAGTAAAATGAGCTTCAGTAGTAAAACTTTAATAAATATCAGGTTCTTCCTATGAATCTAAGAAATATGGCAAAGACTTCAGTTGTTCCATTTCCCTTCAAAAGCATGAAAGATCTTGTATCTGGTAGAATACTCTATGAATGTAAGAAATGTGGTAACGTCTTTGGTTTTTTATTGCCTTTGAAAATATGGAAAGAGTCAGCGGAGAAAAGCCTTATGAATGCAAACATGTGGTAAGGCTTTTAGTTGTTTCAGTTCCATTTGAAGACGTGAAATAACTAATTTCTGAGAAAAGCCCTATGAATATTGGGGTGTGGAAATACCTTCACCTCTTTGATATTCATTCCAAGATACATGAAAACCCACACTGGAGATGGACCTTATAAATATAAACACACTCAGTTAAAACCCCAGTAGAGTGAAAAATACAGGAAATTTTTCTATTATAGCAATGGATTCAAAAGTCATTGTGCCAATCCACTGGTATGGAATTCTATATGTAAATTGGAAAGCCTGATGCAAATTAATTATTGTATAATACTAAAAATGCACATAAGTGAAATGTTATACTAGTTATAAATATATTCTATTTTTGAGAGGTTCATTGTGAAAGAGGGACTCTATATTTTGATTTTCATTTGTTTTGCACAAAATCATGAGGTGAGAATTCAGTAGATTCTCTATAAGTCACGGTATACAGAGTTTAGTAGGTAGAGTTTTTTTTTCCTTAAGTCAATTAACAAAAGTCTTCTCTATTCACTTAAAAGTGTATTGGATCTCTGGGTGAATTGAAATGTATTTCTAATATGCAGGTACTTTTCATTTTTGTGTAGTTATTTAATTGTTCTGTGATTGATGGGCAATTGAAAAATGAGATTTTGTTAATTGTTGGTGAGAGGAGGTGCCCGCTGGGTTTCCTGGGTCAAGGAGGGGCTCAGAAAGCTGTGAAACTCACTCATTTCCTGCATCAGGACTTACTTCAATCCTGGATAAATAATATTGAAGATATATGCTTAAAATATTCCTAATACCAGGATTTGTGCATGTGTTTTCTTCCCCAGAAAGCTATTAACAGCAAAAATTTTGTTGTAAGCTTCTGTCTATCCTTCTGTCCTTCTCTCCCTTCCCTCTCCCCCAAAACTAAAGTTAAAAGGAATGTTAACTGCCTGTTTTCCTGTGACCAGCGGACCTTACCTATCCTCTCAATTCCAATTCCTTGCAAACATACTTTGTAAAGTCCTGTTAAGATCCTGTCTCTTTTGCCATGCCACTGCAAGGTCATAAAGTTGATAAAACCTAAGTTGCAATTCCGGTTTTCCTCAGGATCTAAGACATGTCACAAATGGTTAATTGTCTTTGTTTCTTGCTCTGGTAACATCTTCTAACCACACGTATTTCCAGCCTTAAAGAGTTTAAAAGGCAATCACATAATCCAACTCTGGCTCCCCTTTCAGGACCCCTTCCATGCTGTGGAAGCTTTGTACTTTCACTCTGCTCAGCAAAGCCTGCAGCTTTTTCTCTCTCTCTGGGTCCCTGTCTCTATCACTTGCCGGGATCAGCAGCTGCACCAATTCTTTGGCGTGGCTAGGCAAGAACCTTAGACTTTACATTGGAATGTTCTTACTGGCTTTATTTATGTGTCAAATTTTGACTATCTCACTCATTATATATATTATATATATGTAGCAACTCATTATATAAATTACATAAATTATATAATGATTATCTGTCACCCATTATATGTAATATATATTATATATATATCAAATGTTGAATATCTGTCACACATTATATAATATATACTATAAATATCACATTTTGAATATCTGTCACACATTATATAATATATCTTTATCAAATTTTGATTCTGTTACCCATTATATATGTATAATTATGTATATTACATATTATATAAAATAATAATGTTATTATGTATATATTATATATAAAATGGGTGACAGATCATCAACATTTGATATATGATTTACATATACGAATACATACTTATGATCAATATGGATCTCACATATTACTATGTATAATATATATTACACTTTTTTAATGGGATGAACTATTCTTTTTGTTGAAAAGATATTTATTGTTTTCTTTGCTAATAAATGTTATCAAAAACATTTCAAAAATTTAAAATATAAAAACAAATATTAGGTTTTTGTAAATTACATCTTTCAGCATAATGAGATGTTACTTATCATCCTGCACTTTAGTGAGAAAATTTGATTCTCAGGACTTCCATAAGTAACAATAAATTCATTTACTTTCATGAAAGCTTTTGGACAATTAAGACTAGGATTCCTATGAAATCTATTTTGCTTTTAAAGCTATAACAAATTTTAATTTTTTTCATATACCTAGGTGCAAATACACATGGTGTAAAATTGGCAACTTATAAACTTTAAGCTTATTGCAGTATATTGGAAGAAATTGTATGGACTTGAGACAAAAGAACTTGAATGCCTAGAGAGACATACACATTCAGGCATAAACACAGACATAAACAAAAATCTACCCCATCATTGCAAAATATTTAATTCTTCAAGTTTGGTATATTGTATTAATAGATTCAATTAACTTATTATTTGTCAACTTCCAGTTCTATCACTTGGTCTAATGTTTTAATCGCATCTATAGGCATAATGATGTAGATAAATTGCTTTATGACTTTTTTATTGACTCAGGCTTGCTCTTTCCTATTTATAAGAAGCTACAGTTCTTTTTTTTTCTTTTTTTCTTTTAGATCCTAGAGTTTAGAAACAATGCCTTGAACCCTACTTTCCTAAAAGGAAAAATGAGTTAAAAGCACTTACCAGTGATTGAACCAGACAGTCCTGTATAAAATCATGGCAAATGTGCATTCTAAATAGGTGGATAATTGTACAAGCACATTGTACAGAATACATAAGTGGAACCTTGGTGATCAAAGAGTAGAAGCATACCAATTAGGCTAAGTATCCAACTAAATTGGTTTTAATTGTGTAATTGAAAAGTAATTACAAAGAATTATAAAGGTTTAAACTGAAAGAGTTTTAGTTTAAATCTGACAATAAAACTATGTTATTTAGATATGGTAAATAACATATATTCTAGAAAGAGTTTTCTAGAAATCAACATTATCTCCTTGTGTTATACATTGGATTCTTTCTGGGTTTCTCTCTTGTTAAGCGCATTTCAAGCTTTTAGTTTATAAAAAGATTATTTTTTAATAATTAAATAATATTTGAACATTACAATATTTATTTGGAAATCTTTTCTTAATCACTATGTTTCCAGTGAAATAATCTCATCCATTCATTCACTATTTTTAGTGAACAATTTAGATAATTAAAAAGAAAATGAAACGTTGGCCTAAATAATTTCATCCATTCACTCATTGCTTTTGGTGAATAATTGAGAACACTTAAGGAGAACTGTGTATCTACCTCAATGAATAATATTCATTATCACCTCAGCTAAAATATATTACTTGCAATCAATGCTGCTTACACTTCATATTTGTAGTAAGACTTGATTTCTGTGTTGATTCTGTTCAATAAGATAAGAGTTTAGACACTGCTAAAAGAAACTATAGCAATAAAGGGGGAAGGAAATTGCGCTTTCAAGAACCTATTCAGGAGACCAAACCCATACTTTGCCCTTCCGCCAACCATTCTTTCAGGCATCAAGATAGCCCTTAAAATACAGACATAGAAGATCAAGAGGCACCATGCATGGCTTCATCAAAAGCAGCATGCGTTCAAACTCAGCTTCTCCCTAGGCTAAATGCATTCCCTTTATGAGACTACAACTTTCACATTGGCTTTGAAAGAACTATTCAGTCTTTGGATAAATGGAATAGGGTAGAAAAGAGTAGTTTCTGTTGCTCCAATTCTTTTAGCCCCTAATACTTTGCAAGGCTGAGAACAGACCAGAGAATGCTAGATCATGAGGTGTCTGGCTGCAGACAAAAGATGAGCCTCCTAGGCCCTAAGCAATGAACCGCCCATCGCAAGCACACACCCTACACAGACTGTGTTCTCTCAGTGTTTCTGGAATAATTCCATGAGGCCCTATTAAGAGTTTGCTTAATCAGAGAAAATATCAAAGCGTTTAATTGTTTGCAATTCTTCTGAAGTTGCAGAAACCAACAGCCAATTAGTACTCAAAGTTCTCTTTTCAGATGGGAAACTAATCTCTTTTTAATAGAAACTTTTCCTACTTTTTTTTTTTTTTTTTCTTGGAAACACACTTTGCAACCCAAATCACATTTAGAATACAATGAAACAGAATATGAAATGATATTTTTCTGCAAACTATCATCTTTTCTGGTTCATTTTCAAGATCTTTGATATTTACATATGACCTTTCCATTTTTATTAACAGTTTATTGGATTTTTGCATTCCAGCCAGCAGAAGAGAAAGGTAATTTACAGAAAGATTTGACAGTTATACACACAGCTATAAACTTCAGTCCATTAACTTATTTCTTGTGTAACCTTTAGTCAGTTCTACCAAAACATCCATATAAGCATGTGCCTTTTTTCCTTTATGTTAAAAAGGTCTCATTATAGGGCCCTATTTATACAATGTCAAAAGAAAAGAAAACCATTTTATAATGTCTCCTTATGGTTCACAGATGTTTATGACTTTTACTTTTTAAAGAACACAAGTAAAAATCAAATATATTTCTGTGTTGCTCAGATTTCTATTACATGTGAATGGAAACATATTTGACATATTTTGTTTGGTTAATGTATAATTATATATTTGATAATGGTAATATTGTTTTAACTATTTAACTTTAAATAGTGGCTTAGAATAGTCACACAAAATTCATTGCATTTTGTGAAGCAATACATAATGTTATTTCTTTGTAAAACATAGGAAAGTAATTCTAAAAGTTTATGTTAAAGATTATATTTAAGCCTTAAACTTTGCTAAAATATGTCTTAAAATATAGTCATTTTAGCTTCTTGAAACCCTCACGTTGATAAACTTTTGCATAAATATAAGGACAAATTGCATTCCAGCAAAATGAAAATGTTGTATATTATTTGGCTTTTGCACAGAATGAATGTTTCTAATTAAATATTAATATCTAAATGCATGGCATAGCACTCTAAATGGATTTTTGTACCACTATGCCCTGAGTCATTTCTTTTTGAAAAAAGGCACCAAAGAGAAGCTGTAAAACAAAAAAGGGGAATCAGAACAGAAGAAAACTGTACTTTAAAAAAATAAGAATCTTGTTTTATTATTTGTAAAATATCATAAATTGGAGGGCTTTCTCCAAAACAATTGAAAGCCAAATACTGTATATTCATATCACCTTCACTATAGAAAAAAATTAAAAACATAAAATCTAAACATTTATTTAAAAAAATAATATGAACTAGGTGTAGTGGCAGGTGTCTGTGGTCTTGGCTACTCTAGAGGCTGAGGTGGGAGGACTGCATGAGTTTAGGAGTTCAAGGCCAGTCTGGGCAACATAACGTGACCACTATGCCTTAAAAAATATGGTATGTGTATATTTGAGAAAGAAATGGAATTAATAGTAAAAATAAACTGTAAGAGGTCTCAATTTGTCTCTATATCCTTTGTATGTAGGAAGGAAGTGATAACTGAAATATACTGATTAAACCTGAAAATTAGTAAGTAACTAAGTTAGAGCAAGTTGAGTTATATAAACATGGGACTAGGAAAGTGTGCACCAATAAATTGTTAGTGATCGTAGCATGCTAAAGACTTTCTACAAGGTCCATAAAGTGGGCATAAAATGCATAAGAGAGTAAATTACTTTCCAGAAAATGAGTTAAACTTGGGGCTTTCTGGAATTCTCAGGGAAACTGATTCCTGTTTATACATTTACCTATACTTTATAGAGTTGTAAAGAAGTAAGTTAGACTGGCATATTTCTGTGTTGTGTATTAAACAATAATGCCAGTTGACCTTATGAGAGAGAAATGAGAGACACATTTACTCAAGAATAGTTTTTCACTGTACTTCATCTCTTTTATTTCTGCTTGCCCTCTTAAAGAAATGGAAAAGTTCCATAGTGCCATCTGGTGTCAATTAAGAAAACAGCTTCCTTCAAGCATTGTCTACTGGAATATTCCTCCAAGCTCCAAGCTCAGACTGTTGTTCATAAAAGCTGAAAAGGATTTAAATCTGATTATTTAATGCATGTTTATGTTCACTTTTACCCTATTATATTTCTCCAGAAAAATTAAATTATTTTCTTTCTCCAGAGAAGGGTATATATACTTATTAGTTTATATTTAAGCTTAAGAAAAAACCACTTCTGTGTGTGGAGATTATATACATATATATATAAGATTAGGACATATATGCATGTATGTTTTAAATCTTTACCAAATTCCTTACTGTTGTGCTATCAAGCTTTCTTAAAAGTTATGATCATATATTATGTTATTATTTACAGTTATGATTTATATATTATATTATATAAATCATACATATATATAAGATATAGGACATATATATGTGTATATATGTCCTAAATCTTTTCCAAATAAAGTTATGATTTCAAAATACATCCATTCAGTTCTCCCATTTTAATTTTAAATTGTCTTTACTTCTATGCCAACTTGCAATACAAAATTAACAACAGCAGTCTCTGATTTTTTTCTACAAAGTTTGCTGTAGTGTGTGTGTGTGTGTGTGTTTGTGCATGATCGTACAAATATTTGAATTGCAAAATCAAATGGAAACTTTCATGAAATGCAATAGAGTTGCAGGTATTTTACGTACTCTGTCACAAACCTCTTGTTGATTTTTATTTCAGCATATTCTATTTTTGACAATATTATTGTGTGTACCGTTCCATAAAAAAAACTTCTATTGTTTTTCTTTTCTTACATTATGCTATGCTGATGTTTTCCTTAATTGCCAACCCTTTATTCTGTCTTCATTTGGGGTATCATGCAAGACTTTTTATCTTCACTTTTTCTATCATTGCCTCCCTAGTCATTTGAAAGATGTTGAGACTCAGAAAACAATACCCCCAAATGAAAGCCTCAGAAGCAAAATTTTCTCTGACCTCTGTGCCCTCCTCTTTTTTTTTTTTTTTTTTTTTTTTTTTTTTTTTTTTTTT
>NW_016808198.1:3047645-3064086 GCF_001698545.2 Rhinopithecus bieti
TTTTTTTTTTTGAGACGAAGTCTTGCTCTGTTGCCCAGGCTGGAGTGCAGTGGCTGGATCTCAGCTCACTGCAAGCTCCGCCTCCGGGTTCACGCTATTCTCCTGCCTCAGCCTCCGGAGTAGCTGGGACTACAGGCGCCCACCACCTCGCCCGGCTAGTTTTTTTGTATTTTTTAGTAGAGACGGGGTTTCACCATGTTAGCCAGGATGGTCTCGTTCTCCTGACCCCGTGATCTGCCCGTCTCAGCCTCCCAAAGTGCTGGGATTACAGGCTTGAGCCACCGCGCCCTGCCGGTGCCCTCCTCTTTTCCAGCTCCATTCTTTCTAGGGGCCAGCCATACAATCTGGAGTCCCTCTTCCCCAGTGTGGGTCATAGAAATTGGGGCCCTTTTATCCCAAAACCAGCCATAAAGCCTAAAAATTTCACTCCAACTTTCCATCCAATTTCTGCCTCAAAACTGACCATAAACAAATTATCTGACCAATCTTGTTTGACCATAGTTCGTAAGATTCCTATTCCAGAGAGGACCTTGCCTCACACCCAGAAGGAAGTGCTTAGAGAGGACAAGAAGAATGTAGACACACAGGCTTTGTTGGGTTTCCCAACTCAGTCTGTTAACATTATACCATACTTATTTTGTCCAGTCATATTTCTGCATGGTTTTCCATACTTTGTTGAAGCTAAGCAAAAAATGGCCAATTTCCTCTGTATCTTTGGGTCTTGATTTTGAAGGCTCCTGTGGATACATTTTAAATAAATTTAATGCCTTTTCTGCAATTAATCTACCTTTTGCCAGCTGAATTTCAGGGATCCTTCAGAGGGCAAAGGGGAACATTCCTTTTTGCTCCTACAAGGTTAATACTCTGTTATGCATTCTGTCACTTTCTGATACTACATGCATCACAAATTAAACGTTGGATATGATGTAAGTGACTTCTAAGGTTCCTTTTAAGGCAAACATTTTAATTTCTGACTTTCCTTTGTCAGATATTACTAAAAAGAAAGAGTCTTCCATTTAGTCTAGTGTTCCATTATTGGATTGCTAAGCATGTGGGAGTTATTGATATCCTACTGCTCAAGGTCATCGCCAAGGTCTGATTGCAAAAATTCAAAAAATTGCAACCTCAGGCATAAATGGGTAAAATCCAGTAAGACAGAAAACGCCAAATTCATAGTTCCTCTTGTTTTATAACATTTAAACAAAGTCACTGTTTTTCTCTAAATATAGTACTGATTTTTTTGTGTGTAAACTCTCTGAATTTTATTACTGTTAGAGAAACTATGCAATAATTAATCATTATATATAGTGCATACCCCTGTGTGTGTTTTATGCATTTCTAAGAAAAAAATTTACATAAGTCAACCATAGGAAAATAACACTTTTATAGGCTCAACATGTAAAAATTAATATTTATCTCTGGAAAGGCTTCTGACCAGTTACTTTGTAAATATGGACTGAACCACATAAAGAGCATTAATCACTATTTGCACCTTTCTCTACATATAAAAAGAAACCACAATGGCCTATTTCAACATTGCTTAGATAAATTATATCTGAGGCTGAAAATGTAAATGAATGCTTCTCAAAACACTAACCCTCACAAGCCATGTGGTTCCTCTGTTAGTATTGTTTAGAAACCTTAAACCATTATGACCTGATCAAATACTGAACACTTAAATGAGTCAAGTGTAACTAACTGAAATATTAAAGTACTGAACAGTTATAAACTTGGCTTGGCTTTTTTTTTTTTTTTTTTTTTTTTTTTTTTTTTTTTGAGACAGAGTCTTGCTCTGTCGCCCAGGCTGGAGTGCAGTGGCCAGATCTCAGTTCACTGCAACCTCCGCCTCCCGGGTTCACGCCATTCTCCTGCCTCAGCCTCCCGAGTAGCTGGGACCACAGGCGCCCGCCACCTCGCCCAGCTAATTTTTTGTATTTTTAGTAGAGACGGGGTTTCACCGTGTTAGCCAGGATGGTCTCGATCTCCTGACCTCGTGATCCGCCCGTCTCCGCCTCCCAAAGTGCTGGGATTACAGGCTTGAGCCACCGCGCCCGGCCTTGTTATCATTTTCAAAACACCCATGGACTAATCATGCAAACCAATTAGCAAACTCCAAACGAGTGAGTAAATACTCCAAAATGAACAGCATATAATAATTTGTGATAAATACTAAAATGACTCGTAAATGTCGGTAAAGCAAAATTGTGTGAGAGAATTTTTTTAAAAGTCTGTAAAATACTGATTTCTAAATTAGGTCTTAAATAAAGGGTTGAGCTGGGAGACATTACAAGGAGTTCATTCAAACTTGTTAAGAATGGAGCATTCAGTCAAAGCTAGATTCTGTAGGTGGGAGTACATGTAGAGTATTCAGGAAAACTGAGGAGAACTACCTAATTATAGCAGAAACTTAATTTTAGCAGAACAACAAATGTGCTCATGTGGCATTTCTCATGGGACCACTGAAGTGATCTGGAAAGAGAAGTGACCTATTTTTCATATTTAAAAGATCTTCTCTTTGTATCCTTTCAGCAAAATAGTAATCCTGGTTGAAAGCATTTTGTCACTAAAGCACTTTTGTAGGTATGTGCTGCAAAGGCACATACATTCCATTAAGCAGCATCAGGAGAAAAATCTGAGAGGCATGGATCACAGATGTGTGGGAAGAGAAAGTTGAGTGCTGACTTTAATGGCTAGAGCTATATTTACTGGCATCCAGAAGTGGGCTGTGGGGGCTAATAGATGAACGATAACGATCACAAGTGTTATTATAGCCCACATATTAGTGATGACTAATCTTTGTTACTAATCTAGAGAGATATTGTATCACACAGTAAAGTTAGTCTGTTCCCTGGCTTGTTCTTAAAAAAAAAAAAAAAAAAAAAAAAAAACCAAGCTGTGGAACAGTTATTTGAGGACATCAATCAGTATACATATTAATACTCAATTAAGATGATTAAGATATGCAAGTTGGAAATGATTAGGTTATGCAAGTTACAAATCCTTGCCAAAGTTGCCACTTTGAAAAATAATAACATGTATTTTAGTATATAAGTAATTGTAAATGGTATTTTTCTGGTGAAGATAGGAATAAAATAATTATTTCTTAGCTTATTCCAATGTTATTTCAGCACAAGGATTTATTTGTGGGTACAAGGAAATAACAATGGAAGATAGAAGGTACTGGTTCAAGAAAAGTCTCTGAGGCATTTATATTTTGATACTAAGACCCCAAAATGAAGACTATATGCTAATTCTGAAAGATGTACTATAATTCACTTTAATGCAGAGCATAATGCAAAACTTTGTCTTCATGCACAGAAAGGACTGAAAAATGAGGAAATAAGACTGGTGATGTCGCTGGCTATATATTTATCATTGTATTTATTAAATGAAAGTATGCAACCTTGTTAGCAATAAGGATCAGAGTCCATTTGAAAGACACTCATAAGGCAATACAAATTACATGCATATGTACATTAAAAACCAGAATCTCATTCTTTGTCTTATTCAATTGGTGAAATGTTTGTCCTTTAGGGAAATGAAATTCAAGTATTTCCATGATGTAGGACTATGCTACTCTGCAGTTCCTTTCTGATTGGAAATATAAAGGTGACAACTCTTGAATTCTAGAGAGGGTTGCACTATATGTTCAGAATAATGGAGAAGTTGTGAAAATATTCCAAATCAGTTTGGAATGTTAAAGCAACATAATTCGCTTCAAATCTCCATTATCCAAAGAATATAAACTGAACTGACAGCTGCCTATGGAGGCTGATGAATTTTAAACTTTTCATCACTCTCCTTTGGTCCATCTTTACTGAAATAATTCAAGCTACAGTTAACCATCCAAGCAATCATTTACATTCTTAGACTCACTCAGAAAATGCTCATGTATAATCAACCTAATTCTTAAGAATGTTTTAAAGGCATAATGATACTGAATATTTTAAACTAGATCATAATACTGTACTGTGTTGCAATGCTATAACACCTTTTGAATTAGATTCATGGGCCACTAAAACTCATTATTTAAAGATTAGAAGTCTCTGTCACAGATCAGCATTTTATAGATGAGGATATGCTATCAATCTAGACAAAGAAGCTTATTTAAAAATTACAAAGCACTGGAAACCAAGAAGAAAAGGGTATAGATATTTTTAGAAATTGTACCTGTCCTTCAAAGTGTATTTATAATGGGTTTATCTATTAACCTTTTTCCCACTAAATCAAGAGTGATTTCAAACACATTTGCAACTTTCACCAGCAACTACACCTCTCATCTTCTACATTGTGAGCCAGCATTTGCTTTATAACCTCTCAAGCCTCACATTGTGCCATGCTTCTTGTATTTCTTGGGACTTTGGCTATTGTAGACTTCTCTATGTTCCTTGATCATACTATCTCTTGACTCTGCTTCATCATTTCCTTCTGGAAAAACAACTCTTATATTTCTTCTTTATAAATTAGGCCTTCATTTATGTATTATTATCATTAAAGAATCTTCCTTTGACACTCCCAAACTAAGTTATACACCCCTCTGTAATACATTTTTATCCCAAACTGCCCCTTTAAAAACAAGCATCCTCAGGCTGGGTCTAATATAATCCCTTGGGCCACTGCGATTGAAGCAGAAATTAAGGTTTATGAATACTAGGTGAAGAAAGATATCATAGATGACTGAGATAACAAGAAGGTCAGACAAGTAACAGTGATATTTTAGATGTCCTTTCTCTACTGCTTCTGTTTCGTTTCATGCTGATGAGCCGAGGGAGAAAGCAATGTACAAGTGAGCCTACTGAGTGGGATTAAAAGTTGGTTAAAAACAGGGTTAAGTATGCATTTTCTTCTTTGAAGCGAAACCTACAGAGATCTTCATGGGAACTTGACACTCATTGGGCCCATTGAAGTTACTAGTCCAGAAGAGCTCACTCCACACTAGATCATGAATCAAGAAAGAGGAAGGCACATCTTGAGGTTTTGAGGTTTTGCTGGGCTGCTGTTTTGCAGTGCTGCTGTAACGTTTTCTCTGCCCAGTATTAGAACAAAAGAGAGATAATTATGGAAGTTAGGCAAATAGAAGTAAAAATATTGCTTTCTTTATTAATAATTTTTTATAATTAAGCCTTAGTTTTCATAAATATTGCAAACTTCAGTTATTCAGGCAAAGGCAAATGTTTAATTTTAAGTCTAGCCACAAAGACAGTACCTGTACTGTTAAGTGTAAAAGTGGCTAAGAACTGGTGGAAATGCAGGCGTTTGTTGGGAAGACTTACTCCGAGTTACACATGCCTGGTTTTTCTCCCAAACTTTTCAGTTAGAATTCCTTCTCAGGTAAAACTAAGTGAGGAAATAAACTAAGTGAGGAAATAAAGTGTTACTCCAGAAGCTTCTCTCTTCATTGAAACATGATGGAAAAGAGTTTTAAATCCCTCCCAAATATCCTTGCCAGGTAGCTCTATAAGCAGAATACATAATGAATCACACCCTTTTTCTCACCTTGGTTTCTTTTTTAGTCAATTAAGGATAAGTTAGGCAGGTTTGAATAACATTCTGTACATTTACTTGTAATGAACACTTTACATTATAAATAAAATGGAACATGATGAGTTGGAACTACTTGTTTTCATTTGAAATCCTCATTCTTCTTCAATATTACAATTATTTGTGGAAGTAGCTGCCTACTGCCCATACATTTCTTTGTCCCCTTTATTCTCTATAAAACAATTAGATCAAATGTAGATTCTAGGTTTAGTTCTTTTGTATTAGCTCTTCTGACAATTGTTTATTTTCCAGTTTCAGACCCCACAGTGCTCTCTGGAATAGCTAGTGCTTGTCTGTCTGCCTGTCTGCCTCTCTTTACTTATATCTGCTCTCATTTTACAAATCCTTAAATTTCAAAAATTTTTCTGTGACACTTCCTTTGCCCTACCAATTTATTGGGTTATATACCAAATCTAGACATCTTGTATTATTCAAAGTATTATCTTTCATTACATAAGTCCACCATCTTGAGAATAATCTTGCAAATTATAAAATATGAGGTAAAAAGTATTTTAGAAATTATCTAATCTTATCATTTTTCAAATATGGAAACTGAGGCATGGAGAAAATAACTGGTTTGTTCCTTATAGTTTGGCTATTTATCATTAGTACCTAGATTAGTTGGTGTCGCTAGGATACACAAGTAACTTGAATATGCTAGTATGACTTAATTCTTGTCTATTTGTTGTAATTATAAATGTATTCTAACACTCAACATTAGTAAAATGGAACCATTCAACTGTCACCTTCAGTGTAGCTTGAGGAAACTCTTCACAAACAGATTAAAATGAACCATTAATTTTCTACAGTTTATATATCAGTTCAAACCTTTTTCTGGTCTGCTACATTATAGGTTTTGATGTCAATGGCAAAATATTGTTTCTTAGTCTCCAAACCTACACTGAAACGATATGAAAAGCATTGGTTCTTACAGTCATTGCGGTCCAATTATATTGCTCTAAAACCTGTCCTCTATGCTCACCATATCAGATATCCTGCCATTTTGGCACAGGTTAACTGAGCACCTAGGGGGAATTTTCTTTGCAGTATTCTTTGTGCCCTAAAACTAGAAATTTTGAACCACAAGACTTGTAGGGTCCAGCCCCACAGGGTTAGTGGGTTTTTCTCCCCGTGTGCGGAGACCGGAGATTGTAGGAATAAAGAAACAAGACAAAGAGATAAAAGAAAAAAACAGCTGGGCTCGGGGGACCACTACCACCAAGACATGGAGACCGATAGTGGCCCCGAATGCCTGGCTGTGCTGATATTTATTGGATACAAGACAAAGGGGCAGGGTAAGGAGTGTGAGTCATCTCCAATGATTGACAAGGTCACGTGAGTCACGTGTCCACTGGACAGGGGGCCCTTCCCTGTTTGGCAGCAGAGGTGGAGAGAAAGATTGGAGAGTGAGAGACAGCTTACTCCATTATTTCTGCGTATCAGAGACTTTTAGTACTTTCACTAATTTGCTACTGTTATCTAAAAGGCAGAGCCAGGTGTACAGGATGGAACATGAAGGTGGACTAGGAGCGTGACCACTGAAGCACAGCATCACAGGGAGAGGGAGACGGTTAGGCCTCCAGGTAACTGCCTGCGGGCCTAACTGATGTCAGGCCCTCCACAAGAAGTGGAGGAGTAGAGTCTTCTCTGAACTCCTCCGGGGAAAGGGAAACTCCCTTTCCCAGTCCTCTAAGTAGCAGGTGCTTTTCCTTGACACTGACACTACCACTAGACCACGGTCCGCTTAGTAATGGGCATCTACCGAGACGCTGGCGTTACTGCTAGACCAAGGAGCACTCTGGTGTCCCTGCCCAGGCATAACAGAAAGTTGACACTTGTCTTCTGGTCACTTCTCACTATGTCCCCTCAGCTCCTATCTCTGTATGGCCTGGTTTTTCCTAAGTTATAATTGTAGAGTAAGGATTATTATAATATTGAAATAAAGAGTAATTGCTACAAACTAATGATTATATTCATATATAATCATATCTATGATCTATATCTAGTATGACTATTGTTATTTTATATATTTTATTGTATTGGAACAGTTCGGATCTATTGCCTTCGCATCTGGGTGGCAACTACTGCTGGAAATCTTTGATTTCTACAAAGTTCTGGCCTTTTTTTTTTTTTTTTTTTAAATCTTCATTGTTGATATTTTCCTGGAGGAGGGTGTATGGCTTATAAAAGCATCACTTACCCCTTGCTAATTTACACACGTGAATGATGGTACCTACATAATTTTATGTATTATCTCTATAATACAGCACATTACAAAAGACTAATAAGAACATGGCCAATATCACTGGTGTTTACACATTGCTATATACAAGTATAATTTCTGTGACACATTAAATTATACTCGTAAACCCAACTCCATTTGGAAAACAGTTTTAATAAGTGAATAAAATACAATTAAAATTATGACAATATAATTAAACAATTGGGAAACTGAAACTTCACTTGCCAATCTTCATCTCTATAGGCCCAATTCTCTACATCTCACTTAAGTTGCTATTTGTAATTAGCCAAATGATATGTAAGAAGTGTAAGGCGTGTCCTCTGCCCACAGGTGTTATGACTCAACGTTAAGATTTGCTAAATGGGAACATATCATATGACCAGCATTCTCTGCTAGCTACTCCCCAATTCTGTTTATGTTCACAACAAAACTTCTCTATATAAAGTAGTCTAAACTCAACTCTTTCCCATTTTCCTTTTTCTTTTTTTTTTTTTTTACTGAGCCTCTCATTAGTGCTTTCCTCTAACTGTTCCACAGAAAATACTCTTGCTAAGTTTATTAATATCATCCATTTTGCTATGTCTGATGGTCAAGTCTAAGTCCTTGAAGTATTTATCAGTAGTATTTGACACAGCTAACTACTCTTTTATTCTATAAATACTTTCTTCAGCTGGCTTCCTTATTGTATTTTATTCCACCTATCTCACTTGCCCTTTTAGTATCCTTCCTTGTGTCTTCTCAGGTTCCTATTTATTATTGGGGTATCTCAGGGTTCAATCCCTGTATCTCTACTCTAAATTTACTTATTTTCCTGATAAAATCATTCAAGCACAGCTTTAAATATCATCTATGCATAATGCTGATGGCTCCCAACTTTATATTTCCCATGCAGACATTTCTCTTCATCTCCAGACTCGTGTTCAAGAGCTGATGAATGATCAATTCAACAAATATTTATCTCTACTTGCATTCCTAAAAAGTTTCAAATGTTTACCTGTCTAAAACCAAATACATGATTCACATTCCCTAAAACCTGCTACTACAATCTTCTTAAGCTATGAGAATGTTAACTTTAATATTTCTGAAGACAAAAACCTTGGAATTATCCATGGCTCTCTTCTTTCTTTTATATGCCACATGCAATTTTTCAGGAAAACCTGTGGTATCTACTTTCAAAATACATCTAGAAGCAAATCATGTCTCACCACTACAACCCTGGTTCAAAATGTCATCACTTCTCACTGTCTGTTTCACTGAAAATAAAATTCAAAAACTTTAAAATTACAATAAAGCCTTAAACGATCTGAATCTGTCTTAGATTTCTAACTTGTTTCTTCTTATTACTCTCTATTTTGTTTACTGTGTTTGTGTGGGTCTGAAAACTCTATCACAGTCCCAGTTCATGGCTTTTGTACTTGATATTTTCTCTTTCTGTAACCAAAGATGGATTAATGGGTGGGTATCCAGGGCAATACCACACAAACCCACATTTAAAAGAGGACTACCGAATTTTAGTTTAATGCTTTATAGTCCCTCTATTGAAATTGTCAATAATTGTATCTTTGAATTTGTGTTTTATAAAAAGTCCAGTAGGAAAACGGAGCAATGTTATGGGCTGGGGGTCTTGGCTTACATGAGACCCTACCTTCTCCCTTTCTCCTGCAAGTAAATTCTCAGTGATACACTTTTCTGCCCACACTCAGCAATCACTGTTAACTCTTTGCTTCCACTGGGGACTTGGATGGAGAAACGGGGAGAGTGAGTGCACAAAGTCATGAAGCTGGGCCCCAGTAACCCCTGAGGGTCTATACTTGCCCAATAAGCATCTCATGCCCATAGAATTCTGTAATTAAATAGTGAATTTTAAAAATTCATGACAAGTTGAGACACATATGGGAGAAAGGAAGAAGTTACTTTCCTGCTTTTGAACAAGAGTCCCCCAACTTTCATTTTTCACTCACTCAACAAATTATTTAGCCATCCCTGCTTATAACATTGTATTTACATAAATATACATGAATAATTCATTCACTTTCTTTATTTTTTTTGCTCAGAAAGGACCCTTACATCAAAATTTTCAATGACTACTCTTTTAAGAATCAACTTTTCGTCCAAACACACACTTTCAACCTCAGGAACTCAAACTATTCCTTAAATTTCTCTCTAGAGTATTTATCATTATATAGCACACCATATAGTTTATTTATTTATTTGTCTTTCTTCATCTGTGTCTCTCTACCCAATATCAGTCCTGTGAATTAACATTTTGATCATTTCTATTGGTTTTAAAATAATCACGTGCTCGTGGAATCTGATTACCCTATTTTTATAGCAAATCTTTGCAGTTGAGGTCTCTTGTGTTTAACCTGTGAAAGTACTACCAATTGTCAAGGGCAATTTACCCAACAAACAACTTTACGGCTATCTGTTAATTGGTTCCAACTATAGAGCACAGAGGATTAAGCCCTGGCCAGACTGACACATAGCAATTCAAATAGAATGCATCTGGTTCCACCATTTCAACTTAACAAAAAACAAAACTGGAAAGAACCATGTTTCTCCTGGTTTATAGCAACAAATATTAAAAAAAAGAGGCAACTCTTTCTTTTTTAGGATATGCATATAAATACATCCTATTTATCTAAACTATGGAATGTATTTAAAAAGTATATTTTGCTTATATGTATATATGAATTCACACAGGTACACATTTTAGCCACGTTTTAAAAGAAAATCTATTTTGTTTGGTTGATCCTTTGTAAATGAATGTGTGTTTTTGCTATTGCAGTGGTATTTTGTGTGAGATTTCCAATTCTATTGAAATAATCAGGCCTTAGAGAAGGAACAAAATTATGGAGCAATGAACCATGTTAGAAATTATTCTATATATTTCATGATATTATGTAGAAAGCTATTTGATTCTACTATATTTTAATTTCAACTCTTTAATTCAAAATCAAAATCATAATTGAAATTTCTTCCATATGATTTAATAACAAAAGCACAAAAAGCTTTAATGCATTTAGAAAACTACAATGGGCAGTAGCACAAATGGAAACATTTAAAAGTTTGGACTAAAGTAATTGTAAGAATCTTGACAAGCCACCCCTCACAAGACAACATTGAAAATTGGAAGGCGAGTCCTACTTTAATTCATTACCTCAAAATGTATTGACTGAACATATAGTATGTGTCAAGTACTCTCCTGTATACTTGGAACATAACAATAAATAAAACAGAACAAAGATCTTGGCCTCCTACATCATGAAATGAACTGAAACAGGTGAAAGTGATTACTAGAAGAAAGCAACATTTGGAAGGAGAGTTGAAAGAGGCTAAATGCACAATACATGCATGGCAAGAAATCTGCTGAACAAAACAAATTACCTAACACTTCCAAAATGACTCACTGCCTTGGGGAAATACGTAACAGAACACAAAGAAGAGGAAAAAAATCAGTGAAAACTGCAATCATAACAACTACAAGATAAATGATACTGAAAAAGAGAAACTCAGTAAAAATATTGTAATAGAACCAATCCCATGCAGCACACAAATTAGATTTCTCAAGAAGTCAGAGAGGAAAAGCCAAATGTTGACAAGGAAAATGATGAGCCAGGATCAATCATCCATTTTAAACAACAGGCTTTCCTGTGATTCTCTAATTTTCAGAATAAATGTCTTTAAAAGACTTAAGTCATAAAAGTAAAATAAAATTTCACTGACTAGACAACCAACTACCTGAAAATGAATAAAGCTCAGTCTGGAATGCACAGTAAACTTGGTGCCCAAATAAATTTTACAAGAAAGTAATTCATAAATACTTTTCCTTAAGTGTCAATTTTAATGTACATATAGGACCTTAATTTTGATGTACAATAATATATATTGCCCCCAAATGTGGCTGTCTTCCAAACACAACAGTTGCTTTAAAAATTCAGTATAGGTTGTATATTGGAGTGTTTTCCTTCCCATTTATGATTCTATGTACTATGGAGTGACAAATTCATATTTAACTTAATCTGATTATAAGACATAAACTACAGTAAAAAGTATAGGTAAGTTATTTGCAAGCAACTCAGCTGAACTAGAGAGAGGGCTGAGTTGCCAGATACCAGAGAAGTCCACTAAAGCTATCAGGAACCAAAATAAAAGTAACAGTGAAGCCTTTGATACGTTGCTATGAAGGTGTAAGCAAAAGGATAAAACTGGAGAAAGTGCTGATTCCTCCCTGTTTTATTTCCCCCCAAGGAACTTGACTTTGGTTGAGGGTCACATGGATCAGTATAGAAACAGGGGTCATCTCAATATTCAGCAAGCCCCAGAGAAAAGTCTCCATCAGTTTTATGGACCCTGGGGTGGAATGAAAGGCTAGGGTTAGCGCTGGGATAGGAGAGGTACTGGGTACTGAGTCACAGTGGGGAAAACTGTCTTCATGTTTTCCCCCTCCAATCTCCATAAGTAGGCCTTGGCAGAGGTGCCTGAAGAAGACCTCTGCCAACAGAATGAAGGCCTCTGGGCCAGGAATGCAAATATGAATGCAAATATGCACAAGCTCATGACTAGCCAAAAGGGCCCCAGTCCTTGACTGCAATCTCGCTTCAAAGTCTGGAGTATACTCAATACTGTGCCCCATGTCTGATGTGAGGAGAGGAGGTTTTCCCCATGAGGACTGCCAGGTAAATCCTTTGTAATCCCCTATGGTCAAGCTTGAAAAACAACATGTAGGTTTTTTAACCAGATTCCTCACTACTTTAAAAATCAACATGAATTATGAAAACCCAGAGTAAATGCCAACCACCATGTAACGTGCTCAAAAATAAATAAACATCTCAGGAAGTTGCTGTCTCTTAACAAATCGAAATGTCTGATTTTTCACTCTGTGATTAGAAGAACATGCCTCACATTATTGAGATGTAGCTTATAGATTTTTGAGGGACCAGTGAGTCAATACTTCTCTTTATAGTTCACAAAAGAGAAATAAACAAGAATCAACACTTTATTACCTCACAGTCTGTATATTTAGTTGACAGTCTGAATTTTTATTAGATGACTACAGGCATCTCATATTTAATATGAAAATAAAAGACAGATGTATTATTTTTTTCTTGCCTGACTGTGTCTTCTTTCATGTCTTCTCTTTAGGTGGCCCAATTTATTTGCTTGTGGTAAACATCAAGTCCTTCTTGATATATCTTGCTAAACAATGTTTTATAGTTAACTTATAAAAAATTACTGTAAGATTTAGTTCTTTAAGTCTTTAATTTCTCTACATTCCATCCACTGTTCAGCACTATTTTTTCAGTTAACATGTGTCAAACTAACATCATCTCTCATCTGGACAACTGATAATAACTATGGACTAATGTACCTTCACCCACATCTAAACCAGTATCTTCAAAGTGCAAATCTGACCATGTCGTCTTCGACCTCCCAATGTGCTTAATTCCTGTCAATAGCATTCCATGGTTTTCAAAACAAAGGCCAAAGTCCCGCAGAGCCTCACATGACACACCCACTGCCTAACTCTGCAGACTATTTTTTCTAGACAAACTGAGGTGTTTCCAGTGTTTCAGTCATTCTGTGCTACTTGTTGTCTCAGGACCTTGAATGTGCTGTTCCCTCTGTCCTCTTTCCAACTCCTATTCAAACGCAAGTCAAAGACTCGACTGCGAGACAGTGGATTGTGACTTTTTTTTTTTTTTTTCAGGTGAAATCTTGGCTCACTGCAACCTCCGCCTCCTGGGATCAAGCGATTCTCCTGCCTCAGCATCTGGCGTAGCTGGTACTCCAGGCATGCATCACCATGCTTGGCTAATTTTTTTTGTGTTTGTAGGAGAGATGGGGTTTCACCATGTTGGTCAGGCTAGTCTCGAACTCCTGACCTCAAATGATCCGCCCACCTCGGCCTCCCGATGTGCTGGGATCACAGGCATGAGTGACGGTGGCTTTTAAATATATATATTTATCACACTTAGCGTCATATGCCAATTTTCCTTATATGATTAATGACTGTCACTCCTGAGATTGTGTTCTAAGCTGCAACTGTGGTCTTTGTGCTATTCATCTGGCTGTTTTCCTCCAAGGAAAGTTATAAATAAATATTTTTAGAATGAATGAATGAAGGTCATATTTGTGGTATTGTTTTATCAACTTTCCATTTGTTTTCCTGGTGCTTACTCTTTTATGTACAGATTTAAATCTACCCAAATGACTTCCAATAATATATCACAGACTACTAGAGAAAACAAATGAGGCTCTGAGTAGACATCATTTAGGGAAGATACATGTGAGACCAAAGTGGACTATCCTGCAGGAAAACTAGGAACATTTTCTTCCATTCCATGGTGTTCTATGTTGTGTTTGATAGAGAAAAAATTAGGGAAAAGGTACATAATAGGTTGCATATAAATGAGCTACTATCTGTTTTTCCATCTGTAAGCCTATGGCAATAATAGGAACCACCAGAAATATAATTTTAGCATAAAAGCAATACTTTAAATACTTTTTTTCAGTGACTAGTGACTATGCTACAAAATAAAATCTTAAATATGTATGCATTTTGTTTATGTTACTTTATGTAGTATCTTTGGATGAGTTTATTTTGTTGCTATAAATATATATTTTCTCATTGGACCTGTAAGTCTCAGAGTCTTAGTATACGTGAATCTCCGTCAATGTATAAGATAAGCTCTTGAAATTGCAGTGTAATTCATTTGGGAATTAGGAAAGATTTATTTTATTTATTGCACTATTTAAAGCTAGTTCATGATTAATGCAATTAATCAGCCTGATGATTTACTCGTTTTAATTATTTTATATTGAGTCTTACAGTATTAATCATTGTATATTGAGTCTTCTTTATGTGGGGAACATACAGCAGATGAGTTTGTGTTTTCTTTGCCTTATTCAATTTATTTTCATCTGGAATATTATAATAAATTTATGCTGTCTGTTACAAAAATACTTTTAGTGCCTTTATTTTTTTAAATTATATTTTTCCAACTTAGGGCAGATATTCTTATTTTATAGAAAGAAAGTACAACACTATAGCTGTTCTTTCTAACTCAGGAAACACTGAAAAATTATTATTTTGGGGTGGGGGAGGACAGAATTTCACTCTGTTACACAGGCTGGAGTTCAGTGGCATGGTCTCGTCTCACTGCAACATACACCTCCCAGGTTCAAGCGATTCTCCTGTCTCAGCCTCCCAGGTAGCTGGGATTACAGGCATGTGCCACCATGCCCAGCTAATTTTTGTATTTTGAGTAGAGAGGGGATTTTGCCATGTTGGCCAGGCTGGTCTCTAATGCCTGACCTCAGGTGATCCGCCTGCCTCAGCCTCCCAAAGTGCTGGGATTACAGGCATTAGCCACCATGTCGGGCCTGAAAAATTCTTGGTCTCTTCTTCTTGGAGTTGTCCACTTAAAATTAAAAATACTAACATTTGTTCAGCTATTTACCCAGCAATAATAATTACCAGTTAACATCACTGAAAATGTTTGAACATAATGCTTTGTGAGTGCTTTATTCTGAAAACAAATCCAGAAAGCAATTCAAGAATCAAGAAACTTCAGCTTGTTTGAATTTTCTCTTTTTGAATTACACCTAAGAGATCTATTGAATCACGGTATAAGGATGGAATACTCTAGAAAGAATTGGCATGACCATTTTGCCTAATAGGCTGTGGTTGTAGTCATTGTTTTTAAATAACTGTAGTGGTCTTAACTTGTTTTTGTGCCTTTAGGATTACATAGGTCTACTGGACAAAATCATGAAAATCTGAATTTGAAATTAAATTTCTCTGTAATTTCATGAATAACATTTTAGTGGTTACAACACTATAATTTCTAAATATATGTATTATGAGGCAGACAATGCTTTCCATGTTTAAGAGAATATCAGGTTCCAAGGTGCCATTTAAATAAATCATATTGTCACTAAGCCTTTATTTTATAATGTATTTTATATTATATTTGATGGTTTATATTTTGCATTAGAATATATGATTAACTCAGTCACACATATTATCAAAATATGCACTTCTTATGGAACATTTCAATAGACAAAATCACATAGTAGAAACGTTTTCTGTGGATAGTAAATAAACTCATTTCTAATGCATACCCTCTTCTGCTATTTGGGACTAGCACATATTCCTGCCAAATAATATATATTTTTAAAAATTATCTCTTAGTGGCAGAAATAAACCATTAGTTTTTCCACAGCTTGTCTATTAGTAGGCAAAATTACAGAAATTTACACAAATATTCATATATAATCTCCCTTTACAAACATTACCTTTCCTCAGTGAATTTAAGTATAAATATTACTGATACTCTACTAGGATAAATAACAGAATTACGTAGTTTTTCATAGAGAAAGACCTGATGTCTATCCTGTAGTAGCATATAACTTCACAAAAAGAAGTTTTTTAAAAAAAATTCTGAATTTTAATTATTGTATACTTAGTAATGAGCTTTTTTTTTCTTAATCTGATTCAAAGGAATACACATGACCATATATGCATGCATGTCTGTTTTTGTTTGGATACCCAATGATTTCTAAGAATATTTTAGTAAACAAAACTAAAAATATTTTTATTTTTTAAAACTTTCTTGCAGCTACCATCAGAATTCATTCAAAATTTAGTCTCAA
>NW_016808198.1:3064184-3075075 GCF_001698545.2 Rhinopithecus bieti
ACTAAAATATTTTATTTTTTAAAACTTTCTTGCAGCTACCATCAGAATTCATTCAAAATTTAGTCTCAATATCTTAAAAAATGATAGCTAAAAGTCATCTTACGGTACAGAAAAGAATATTTTACAAAGACATGAGGGTATTTCTGTGTAAAGACAATCTATTCTGTTCAGAGAAATTAACAGTTAAGTTTGAACTCAAAAAAATTGCAACATAAAATATTAGATACGATGAACAGGCAATGCTCAAAAATCTCAGAACCTTGAAATACAAAACTATCCCTTAACGTTTGAAAAATACATATTTAGTATTATTAGTAATCGTAATATGTCTGGATATTCCATTTTCATTTGTTATTTTCACTACTATTTTACATAATCATCTTAAGTTCACCAGCTTTTTCTTTCCATCAAATCCTAGAGGAAATGGGGCAGGCATTACTATACCTACCTTTAAGGTAAGGAAACAAAAATTTAGAGAAGTCAATCCTACGATATATATTAGCAACGTACATAATAAGTGGTACAATTAAGATTGTATACCAAAGGTAGTAAATCAGATATGTTTCAAAATTTTAGTCACAGGCATACACATGGCCAACAGATACACGAACTAATGCTCATTATCATTAACCATCAGAGAAATGTAAATCAAAACCACAATGAGATAGAGATATTATCTCACCTCAGTTAAAATGGCTTTTATCCAAAAGACAGGCAATAACAAAGGCTGCAATGATATGGAGAAAGTAGAATCCTCAAACGTGGTTGGTGGAAGTGTAAATGAGTAAAACACTATGGAGAACAGAATAAAAATTTAAAAAATAGAACTATCATATGCTTCAGCAGTCCTACTGCCATGTATATATTCAATAGAAAGGAAAAGAGTATATTAGAGAGATATCCGCACTCCTGTGTATATTGCATCACTATTCACAATAGTCAACGTTTGGAATCAACCAAAGTATCTATCAACAGATGAGTGGATAAATAAAATGTAATACATATACACAGTGGAACATGATTCCATTAGACTGAGCCATAAAGAATGACATCCTGCAACGACAGTGATGGAACTAGAAATGATTACGTTAAGTGAAATAAGTTGAGTTCGGAAAGAGAAAGTTCACATCTTCTCATATGTGGGAGCTAAAAATTAAAATAATTGAATGTATGGAGAAAGAGAGTAAAACAGTAGTGATCAGAGGTTGGGAAGAGTAGTGGGGAGGAGGGAAAATAGTGGGAATGGTTAATAGGTGCAAAAATATAGTTAGAATAAATAAGGCCTAGTATTTGATTGTACAACAGGATGAATGCAGTCAACAGTAACGTATTGCATATTTTAAAATGATTAAAAGAGTGGAATTGGCATGTTCTTAACACAAACAAATGATAAAGGCTTAAGGTGATGGATTCCTCAATTACCCTGATGTGATTATTGCACACCTTATGCCTATGTCAAACCTCCTATATTAAATACATTCACCTACTATGTACCCATAAAAATAAAACATTAAAAAACTAAATATTTGTCACAAGAATCTTTTTTCAAATCAAATATTATACGGAAGCCCAAATCCAAAGCAGATTCAATGACAAATTTATCTTTGAAAACTACTGTAAGAAAAAATGGAGTATATATAATGGGTTTTCCTTCATGTTTGTATTCCACATAATTACTCTTAGCAAAAAAATTATACAAACAAAAATATACAAACAAACAAAAGCCACATGTACACACCCCATGTTTGAGCCAACAATAAGGCATGTGTAGGTAGCACAAGTGTAGAAATATAGCTCTCGTGGTGCATTTTAATATTGTGTGAAGCCTTCCTAAAAAAGCACTTGAGAGTTCAGCTATGGATCCTGTATTTTAATTAATAACCTGTTAATACTTTATCAAATTAATTGTTGCCATTCTTATTTCTAAAACAACGTTTAAAGGATAATAATAAAATAAAAAATAATACTATGCTAGAAACTTAAAATAGATACGAAGTACAAGAATTTATGGAAAACAACTCCAGGAAAGATAAAAGCTAAGGCTACTAAACTTACTTGATTCTAAAATTTAGTTTTAAGTTTCATGATGTTAAAAGAAAAACAGGAAAAGAAGTATGTATTAAATTTAAAAAATCTAGCTAAGTAGGTGAAAATAAATAACTTCTTTTTCTTTAGAAATTGTTTCTTTTTCTTTTTTTTTTTTTTTTGAAACGGAGTCTTGCTCTGTCACCTAGGCCGGAGTACAGTGGCATGATCTCTACTCACTACAATCTCCACCTCTAGGGTTCAAGCATTTCTCATGCCTCGGCCTCCTGAGTAGTTGGGATTACAGGTGCATACCACCACACCTAGCTCATTTTTTTCTATTTTAGTAGAGACAGGGTTTCACCATATTGGCCAGGCTGGTCTCAAATTCCTGACCTCAAGTGATCTGCCCTCTTTGGCCTCCCACAAGTACTGGGATTATAGGTGTGAGCCACCTTGCTCAGCTTAGAAATAGTTTTTTAAACCACAATTTATGGATTACACTTTAGTGAGATATCAAATGACATGAAGGGAAGTGACTATTTTCCCTATGTTTTAAAAAATCAAAATATTTCTTATATGATTATTTTATATTTTTTGTAGAGACAAATTCCCACAAATTTAGATTGTTAAATTTTATTTTATAATATTGTTACTTTGGAAAGACAGTGAAATTTGACTGAGCTCAGTGCTGCTGAGATATAGAGTGACCTGATTTCACACTTCTTTGGATCACTCATTGACTCATAAACCTCACAATAAGCATTCATAAAAGAATAATTTGAAGAAATTCACCTAAACTAACATATTGTACCTAAATTCCTAAGGTACGCTCCCACCTTCATTTCCAGTTAAGAACCCCTGGCTAAGAAATGTAAAATGTGTAATAACTTTTAAGTCATTCCTTTCAAAATCCTTTGCTTTAATATTCTCTATTTATATATCTATCTATTTATCTATCTACCTGTCTATTCAAAGCCTATATATATATATATATATATATATATATATANTGGTGGTGAGCGCCTGTAATCCCAGATATTCAGGAGGCTGAGGCAGGAGAATCTCTTGAACCCAGGAGGTGGAGGTTGCAGTGAGCCAGGATTGCACCACTGCACTCCAGCCTGGGCGATGGAGCGAGACTCTGTCTCAAAAATAAAATAAAATTTTTTAAAAAGTATACATCATTTGAGGCAAATAACTTGGAAATTGTTCTAAAAATTCAGTTAATGCTACCTAATAAAATTTCTTCCATTCTTAAGTCTGTGAGTGAAGTTTCTTGAGGCTTACAACTAGAGAAAAATGATAAATATGAACAGTATCAATCTAACCCTTGTCTCATTCTAGCAATATGAATATTCATCATGGATATGTAAACTAATTTTTTAAAGCCTCGTATATCTAAAGTATTACTTTTTAATGTTTAATAATTATTGATAAGTATTTTAACATATTTGTGTTTCAATCAATTGTATACTTTAAAATGTAGATAACTAAAGCCTTGTGGTCAACAGAAAAATCATACTTTAAATTTTAACTTATATATTTATTTTGTTACAGAGAAACATATAGTATTTTATATATACATAATATTAAATATAGCATTATATATTAAAACATAAATGTGTGTAAAACAGAATTTAAGTCTGTTGGGGAAATGGAATTCAAATATAAGTCCAAGGAGGAAAAGGAATTATGTGAAAATTACCCATTTAAAAAAGCTTTTTTGTGTAATTTAAAAATAGCTGCTGGTGAATATCAAATCCCTCTGGTATTTAAATTCCCTTCTATACATTTAAAGGAGAAATAGAGCAATTTTATTTTGAAATGTCAATATTCATAAACCATAGGAGATTATATTCTTTACAACCATTTAAACTTATAATTAAAATGTTTACATATCAACTTAAAAGCTTTCAAAATTATTTTCAGGGGCACATGAGCAAAACCATCGGAAGGCCTCAGAGATGGAGCTTCTCATACCCATCCCTCAGCTCCCGCTAGGCTCCCTGCATTGTCCACACGGTGGCAGTAGTGTCTGTGCAGCCTGAAGGATTTCCAAAGCTAGATGACTTCTAAACCATTTCCATATTTCATTTGCAATCAACGTGTTAAATAAACAGTTTACATTTCCCCTGCATTAGAGCAATAAATGTCCACTGTGACTTACCACTGCTGAATTTCAAAATATTTCATTAAAATTTCCAGTCATGTAACAAATAAATAGCTATAAATACCAGAGCTATATAAATCACTTTTCACCCACCTGGGAATGAGCCGGACATTAAATTCATTTTTACACTCCTCCCTGCTTCTCTCTTCCCCACTGTTCACACAGTGTCTGCCCACCCCTTAGCTTCAGTTGCTAAGCAACTGAAAGAGCTTTGCTGTTCTTGAACACTAACCATTAACTGCCCTCATTTTCTCTAATGAGAACATGCCTGCAGCCCAAATTACCTCCTTTTCCTGAAAAACAGACCAAGATGCTTATAACATATGCTAATCATAAGGCAAATCCCATCCCAATAGATAAATGCAAGAAAAGGAAATCCAGAATACTTGAGCAAGTCTGAACATAGTACACAAACACTGTATTCATAAGGGCCAATTTTGCCTTATTTAAAAGATTATTATTTTATTGAACACCTATTATATGCTAGGCACTATGCAAGTGCTTAACATGCTTTATTTTAATACTCAGTCCCACTTTTTGAAGGTTTTTATGCCTCAGAATGGGACAACTTTTTAAGACTGAGTTGGACTTAATTGTTTTAAGGAAAGGGAAATAGGAATGGAAACTGGCTTGCCAGTCAGTCTTAGGAAACTCTGGTTTTCTATCTTTTCTGTTTTTTTGAAACGGAGTCTTGCTCTGTCACCTAGGCCGGAGTACAGTGGCATGATCTCTACTCACTACAATCTCCACCTCTAGGGTTCAAGCATTTCTCATGCCTCGGCCTCCTGAGTAGTTGGGATTACAGGTGCATACCACCACACCTAGCTCATTTTTTTCTATTTTTAGTAGAGACAGGGTTTCACCATATTGGCCAGGCTGGTCTCAAATTCCTGACCTCAAGTGATCTGCCCTCTTTGGCCTCCCACAAGTACTGGGATTATAGGTGTGAGCCACCTTGCTCAGCTTAGAAATAGTTTTTTAAACCACAATTTATGGATTACACTTTAGTGAGATATCAAATGACATGAAGGGAAGTGACTATTTTCCCTATGTTTTTAAAAAATCAAAAATATTTCTTATATGATTATTTTATATTTTTTGTAGAGACAAATTCCCACAAATTTAGATTGTTAAATTTTATTTTTATAATATTGTTACTTTGGAAAGACAGTGAAATTTGACTGAGCTCAGTGCTGCTGAGATATAGAGTGACCTGATTTCACACTTCTTTGGATCACTCATTGACTCATAAACCTCACAATAAGCATTCATAAAAGAATAATTTGAAGAAATTCACCTAAACTAACATATTGTACCTAAATTCCTAAGGTACGCTCCCACCTTCATTTCCAGTTAAGAACCCCTGGCTAAGAAATGTAAAAATGTGTAATAACTTTTAAGTCATTCCTTTCAAAATCCTTTGCTTTAATATTCTCTATTTATATATCTATCTATTTATCTATCTACCTGTCTATTCAAAGCCTATATATATATATATATATATATATATATATATCCCCTCACATATTTTTAACCTTGCATCCAAAATGTTTGTCATGAGTATAAGTGGTTGAAAATGATGTAATTTCTGTTGTATTTAATAGATGATTAAATTTAAAACAAAATTGCTACCTAACTCATTGAATTTTTTTTAAAAAAACTAACATTCCGTAGCAATTTGATATATTTAAAAGATTAAAGCTGAAAATCAAATTTCTTAGAATCCCAAAGCAAAAATTAGACAGGCAATCTAGGGTAAATGTTGAAATGTGTGACAGGCAGCAGAGGAAACACAAAGACAAGGATCCAGATTGTTGGAACTATCTCACACTGGTAAGTCCCGCTATCAGTTAATTAGTAAGGACAAATTGAAAATTTCATATATAGTTACAACATAATGTACTCACCTTATATAGTAGTATGCTTATGATTTTTATTATAGGATATGAGTCAACTTATTCTCAAGTGTTTTTTAATTCATATAATACATTCCCTAGTAATCCTATTTGCTTCATTTTAATTAAAGCCAGAAAATCTTACACTAAATCAGACTTTAGTTGTTGTTCCTATCTTCTTCTTCTTTTAATCTTTCAAATTCCCATCCTTTAGTAAACACAATAATTATTTTCAGTCACTAGCATAGAGTTTAAGTTTGGCTTTCTGGCCTTATAAACTGGGAGATAGTTCTTAATCAGTATGGTGAGGCATTCTTGAAATGAAATGGCTTATAAATCTATTTATCAATCCTGGCATCTATATTGGACACATACTGTAGGAAATAAGTGCTTCTTATTTTCTTATGGTAATATTTATTGATGGTAACTAAAGATCCCGCTTAGATGAATATAGGCAAGATGGAAGGATGAAATGAGAGATTAATGGGTAATGCTTTGGTCATTGATTGACTTATTCTGCATTTGTGTAGGAAGGATGGGTATGCTAGTTATTTTTAAAGAAACAATGTTCTTTCATGAATATCTTTCGTAAATCAAGAAATGACATAATGACTACCAGGACAAGAGTTCAATAATTGTGAGGGAAAAGACCAATCTGTGATGCAGACAATATTTATTACAAGCAGAACATACTTTAAAATTGATATCAACAACATTGCCCTCAAGGCTGACACTACCAATTCAACTCATTCCCTCGTGAACAACATAAGGCTGTTTTACCAGTGGTCTCAGCCATTCTTCATTCTACTATAGATGTCCACTGTATAGTAATATATTGCCACTCTAAAAAAAGGCTTCTGGTGCTATTGACTAAAACTAAAACAATATCAACTAGGTGACAAAAATTCTCAAATGATCAGTCCTCAATAATGGCAAATTGCAGAAAAATGGTATTAAAATCACATTGGTTGACAAAACGTGATATGAAACTTGAATATTAGTAAGGCATGTGTACAAAGTTGGTTTTTTTATTATTACAAAATGTGCTTCATATCTTTGACAAATCAGAATTAAAACACTGGCTGTAGTGTACTAATCTATCTTCACTTGGAAAATGAGGTATTCTTTATAGTTGTTTAATCATAAAATACAATTAAAAATTGGTGATAACATACCAGTTAAAGAAGTTAACAACAATATTTTAAAATTTGAGTGAACTTCTTGTCATGTGCTTGAAGCTCTGTTTAAAAGCCACTTTTCTCAACTGTAATAATGAGCCATGGTTATTTGCATTTTCAAATTAAAATGTGGTGTACTAATAAGTATGCCTAATAAAGGTAGAAAAGTTTAAAAAGAACCAAATGTCTTAAAACCATGAAAATGTTGACCAAGTTATTCTATATTTAATATTGTTATTCTAAACACAATGATACAAATGATGCCTTAATGTAAAGTCTAAAATTCATTTTGTAAACTGTTTAGGAACATGTGATCACTATCCATATTTCAACTCCAGGTGAAATAAGTATGTAATAATACAGAAAGTTCCTACAATAAGTAGGATGGAGAATTATTTCAACAGAATGGTTATTAACCTAAAAAAATGATAATAAATATATGTTGAAAACTGAACAGAAATACAAAATATGTGAATAGCATCTGTATTTCTCTGCTTTAGTTGTAATCATGTATCAACATAATTTTTATTCAACTATGCATTAAAGAGAATACACTTCCTTTAGACTAACCAAAAATAGTGTGAGATTATAATGTTACATAACTTGTTACACTTTGATACTATTTTAAAATATTACTAAAATATTTTAAGAGACATTTTGACCTTTAGCTCACAAAGCAGTCTCTTCAAACTTGATGGTAAATGCTAAGTAGATAGTTGCTTCCTATGGAAGTTGCAAATATAAAATAACCATCATTTTATTCATCTTGCCATTTGTATTAGTCCATTCTCACACCACTATAAATAACTGCCTGAGACTAGGTAATTTACAAAGGAAAGAGGTTTAATTGACTCACAGTTCTGCATTGCTAGGGAGGCCTAAGGAAACTTGCAATTATGACAGAAGGGGAAGTAGGCACCTTCACAAGGTGGCAGGAGAGAGTGTGAGCAAGAACAGGAAAAAGTGCCTTACAAAACAACCAGAACTTGGGGTTTTATATTCACTTACTATCACAAGAACAGCATGGGAGAACCGTCTCATGATCCAATCACCTTCCACCTGGTTTCTTCCTAGACATGTGGGAATTATGCAGATTAAAATTCAAGATGAGATTTGAGTGGGGACACAGCCAACCCATATCATTCTGTGCCTTGTCCCTCCCGAGTCTCATATTCTCACATTTCAAAACACAATCATGCTTTTCCAACAGTCCCCCAAAGTCTTATCATATTCCAATATTAACCCAAAAGTCCAAGCCCAAAGTACCATCTGAAACAAGGTAAGTCCCTTCTGCCAGGAGCCTATAAAATAAAAAACATGTTAATTACTTCCAAGATACAATGGAGGTACAGGAATTGGATAAATGCTCCCATTCCAAATGGGAAAAATTGGTCAAAACAAAGGGATTATAGCACCATGCAAGTCTGAAATCCATCAAGGCAGTTATTAAATCTTAAAGCTCCAAAATTATCTTCTTTGACTCCATGTCTCATATCCAGGTCAGGTTGATGCAAAGGGTGGCCTCCATGATCTCGGGCAGCTCTGTGCCTGTGGATTTGCAGGGTACAGCCCCTCTCTTCACTACCTTCACTGGCTAGTGTTGAGTGTATGTGGCTTTTCCAGGTGCACAGTTCAAGCTGTCAGTGGATCTACCATTCTGGGGTTTGGAGGACAGTGGTCCTCTTCTCACAGCTCCACTAGGCAGTGCCCCAGTGAGGACTCTGTGTGGGGCCTCCAACTGCACATTTCCTAGAGGAGTTTCTCCATGAGGTCTCCACCCCCACAACAAATTTCTGCCTGGACATACAGGCATTTTTGTACATCCTCTGAAATCCATGCAGAGGTTCCCAAACTTCAATTAATGTTTCCTGTGTACTAACAGGCCTAATGCCACGTGAAAGCTTCCAAAGCTTGGGGTTTGTACCCTCTGAAGGAATAGCTTGAATTGTACCTTCACCCCTTTTAGCCATGGCTAGAGCTGAAGTAGCTGGGACACAGGGCACCAACTCCTGAGACTGTACCGAACGGGGTCCCTGGGACTAGCCCATAAAACCATTTTTCCCTCCTAAGCCTCCAGGCCTGTGATGAGAGGATGTGACCCCAGTATCGCTGGCATGCCCTGGAGATATTTTCCCCATCGTCTTCATTATTAACATTTAGCTTCTCGTCACTTACACAAATTTCTGCATCTTGTTTGAATTTCTTTCCAGAAAATGGTTTCTTTTTTCTTTTCTATCACCTCATCAAGCTGTAAATTTTTCAAACTTTTATGCTCTACTTCCCTTTTAAACATAAGTTCCAATTTCATATCATCTCTCTCAAGTAAAAAGTTCCACAGATCTCTAGGCCAAGGACAAAATGCTGCCAGTCCCTTTGCTAAAACATAGCAAGAATGACCTTTGCTCCAGTTCCCTAGACGTTCCTCATGGCCATCTGATGCCACCTCAGCTTGGACTTCATTATCTATATTATGATCAGCATTTTGGTCAAAATCACTCAACAAGTCTCTAAAAAGTTCCAAACCTTCCCACATCTTTTTATCTTCTTTTGAGCCCTCCAAACAGTTCCAACTGCTGCCTGTTACCAACTTCTACTATCGCTTCCACATTTTTGGGTATCTCTATAGTAGTACCCCACTCTCCATGGTGCCAATTTCCTGTATTAGTTCATCTTCACACTGCCATAAATAAGTGCCCAAGACTGGGTAATTTATAAAGTTAAGTAGTTTAATTGACTTCCAGTTCCACATGGCTACAAAGGCCTCAGGAAACTTACAATCATAGCAGAAGAGGAAATAGACACCTTCTTCACAAAGCAACAGGAGAGAGTGTGAGCAAGAGCAGGGAAAACTGCCTTATAAAACCACCAGATCTCACTCACTATCACAAGAACAGCATGGAGGTAACTGCCCCCATTATTTAATCACCTCCCACCAGGTCTCTTCCTTGACACATTGGGATTCTGAGAATTGCAATGAGATTTCAGTGAGGACACAGCCAAACCATATCAACATTGCTGCGACATGCCCAGTTATGACATGAACCACTCCAATTTATTTATTCAGAGCTTAAGAATTCTCCCTGTAGTAAGATACCTTTTCAAGAAGTATACATTATAGACATGTTTCTGTTATATTTTTGATGTTATACATTGTAATAAAAACAACCATCAAATGTTCCTAAAAATACTAACAAATAGTATAAATTATATGCATACACATAATTAATTTGAGCTCCAAAATTCCTTTATTATTGCCCTGATTTTACAAGTGGTACCTATGGTGAATTGTCTATATACCTTTAGCTCAAATTATCTTATCCAAATACTCTAGTGGTGGTGGTTGTTTCTTTTTTCTTTTCTTTTTCTTTTTTTTGCATAATTTTTCAGCTGCTGATGACATTCTCTATTTTAGTTGTCACTTCTTTTGGTAATGTCCTTCCATGATAGCTCTTTTTTTTTATTATTAGTATACTTTAAGTTCTAGGGTACATGTGCATAACGTGCAGGTTTGTTACATATGTATATTTGTGCCATGTTGGTGTGCTGCACCCATCAACTCGTCAGCACCCATCAATTCATCATTTATATCATGTATAACTCCCCAATGCAATCCCTCCCCC